>NC_043010.1:2272787-2292787 GCF_006345805.1 Octopus sinensis | reverse complement strand
TATAGTTTAAAGCAAACTTCTTACCACTCTGCCACTCTGCCATGATTATACAGGGGTGGGGCCCAAAAGTAGGTTTACAGTTATTCAACTTTCACATTCATATATTAACAGTTTAGGTCTTAATTATAAAAGAAAATATGAAACCATTATTCTATGCTAATTTAGTTAATTTTGTCCAGCTCTCTTTTCAGTTTGTAAGATAGAAATTTAAATGTAATAAAATGTTTTAAAAGAAATTTAAAGCACCTATGTGATAATGTAGACCTACTTTTGGGCCACCCAGTATACACATTTTGTGTGTATGTATGTATGTGTGTGTGTATATATATATATATATATATAATATATATATATATATATATATATATATATATATATATATATATATACATGGCATCTTTCTCCCTCTTTTCTATTTGTATGTATGTATAAATTCTTGCGTATTGGGATGTGATCATTAGTTTTATTATATATTTATAAGTTTTATCTTTTTTTGTGTTTCGTTTTTGCAATAATGTTTTAAAAAAATACAAGGAAGAAGTAAAATTACTTTCACTTGATGTGACCCTTTTTTCCCAGTTGAAAAAGCGAAGGTTGAATTCATGTTATTGAAAAACTCCAAAGAAGTTAAAAAATATCTCTGAAAGCATTTCAAATTCCATTCTACTTACACTTGTGCTCCCTTTGAGCTGTTTGACACTGGTGTATGCATTAGTGTGCATATTTTCTCCACATGCTTCCACTGGATATCCATTTTCATTTCTTGTGATAGCCCTTAATATCAAGCGGAAGATATGTTATAACATATCAGAGAAGGAAAGAGAACGGAAAATAAAAAGCAAAACCAAGACATCTTTTTTTCACTGATTCTCTGGTTATGAAGAATGAAAATGTAAGATGGCAGTGCTGCAAGTCTTCCTTCCTTCCTGTTTGGAATATCTTTCAGAACTTTACAGTATGCATATATACTTATTGCATACATACATATGTGCATTATGTGAGTGAGTGTGTGTGTGTGTGAGAGTTTCATTTCTTAAGAAGTGGTAACTTCTTGAACCTTAACTCTGAAGTTCATGTTTTTGATTGTTCAAATGATTTAAGAAGTGAGGAGAGCAGCATGACAATATATAAGCAAAAATATTTGAAATCTCATGAAGCTATCATTGGTTAACTACATCGCCATTTGACTGGCTGCCAAAATGTGCATTGGAAAATGTTACATTTTCATCTAATAATTATCAAATATAGCAACACCGGTGAAGGAGCTATTAGATGGTCATTCAGCATTCCAAAAATAGCAGCTAAATCTCTCACTTATCTGTGCTCAAACTTAAAAGTGGAGATATTGGCTACTGGGCTAAATACAAAATGAGTACATTCATTGGAGCATTGAATATAGGATGCCTCATGATTTGGTCTGATTCTCTGTGATCCGATTTCAAATCCCACTGAGGTCACTGTGCCTTTTATCCTTTTGGGGACAACAGAAAAGTACAAATCGCAGGTGGTGAATTCATGGAACTAGTAGAGTGTTGTGAAGGTGTGTGGCTTAGTGGTTAGGGTGTTGCACTCAACATCGTAAGATTGTTGTTTCATATCCTAGACTGGGCAATGTATTGTGTTCTAGAGCAAAACACTTCATTTCATGTTCTTCAGTCCACTCAGCTGGCAAAAATGAGTGATCCTGTAATGGACTTATGTACGTCTAGTGGGGGAACATATACACCACAGCATTCAGGAAACTGGCCATATGAACCTGTGGCTAGGGAGGGACCTCTGATTCTTTTTGAGTTGAGAGTTGGGCAAGATCCTTTGCAGTATCTGTTCTGGCTATTTGTGCTTTGACAGAAATGTTTTCAATAACACCAGTACCAAGTTGTATTGGCCCAAGTCAATGGCCTTTCAGTCGGACAGACATCGGTGACATGGTGAAGGAAATATTGCATGTACGGGTCAGTTTGTCTTAAAATGAAAAAAACTATTTGACCCAATACAAATGTAGATGCAGAGTCAGACTGATATAGCATGCATGGACAACCATTCTTGAGAAGTATGCCACATGGTGCATCACTCATTATCATGTAGGCCACACTACCAAAAAATATCCACGGTAATTTTTTATTAGGCATGCCATTCAGGAAGTCCCATGAGCAGCAGTTTGTCATGACTGTGAGAGAGGCTCCTACACAATATGAAGTCAGAATTTAGAACTCTCAGAATGCCCTCAACTTTTAGAAAACAACGATAGAGTTGAAGTTCTATTTATTGAGTGTACTAAATCTTAAATTATTACTTTATTAGAACTGTTAAATAAAAGAAAACAAAGCGGGGCATGAAATAAAAATAAGGGTGGTTGTTTAGTAGACAAATTTCAAGATGGAGGTTTAAACAAGAGAACTCAGTCAGGTTGTAGATATTGTTTAGATAAATCCCAACTTGATAATAATAATAATAATAATAATAATAATAATAATAATAATAATAATAAATATTATTATTATAATAAACCTTACAATAATAGGGACAAGGTCTGAAATTTGGGAGAAGGGGGCTAGTCAATTACATTGGCCCCAGTGCATAACAGGCACTTATTTCATCGACTCCGAAAGAAGAAAAGGGTAAAGTCGACTTCAATGGAATTTGAACTCGGATGATGAAGGTCGACAAAATGCCACTAAGCAATTTGTCCAGCATGGGAAGAATTCTGCTTGCTTGCCATCTTAATGATAATAATGATGATGTTGATGGTGATTTCATTTATTTGCCACAAGGGCAAAGGAATAAGTGGACAATACAAAGACAGATATAAATTGTGGGGGCGGTTTACATATAATGAAATGATAAAAACAATTAAATAAAAAATGAAGGAAAGAAAGTTAAGTATACATGGTATACACTGAAAAAGGAGGGGAATATGCATAGCATACAAAGGTTAAAAAAATGTGGCAAGGAGGATGATAGGGGTGTGGCCCTTCTGATTCAGAAGGGCCTCTAGGGATAATCAAGGAACTCCACTATCCGAGATTTCTCCGAAACCCTAGGAACAAGTGCCCTCTCCAATTCCTTACCTCTGACTCACAGGTCTACACGTAGAGAGGTACCATCCACCCTTGCCATTTTTGCAACTTTCACCCACTTTTCAGTGAACTCACTCGAGGACAGCACTTCCCTCTCCACTCTCAGTTCCCTTTACAAGTAAAACTTGAAGAAGTCAATGAGAGCTCTACCACAGAGGAATGTATCTGTCCTCATGCATTTCAGTCTTGTCCACCAAACAACCTCTTTTGCCATGGCCACCAGGCAAGGGTAAACTGCCTTGCCTGCCTGATTGAAGGAGAGTGGTGGTGCAGTCATCACTACAGACTGTCAACTGTTCCACACATGACAGCAACTGCTCAACATAACCCCACAAGTCAGCAATGCCTGGAAATTGAATGAGGGGCTGCAGAATAGTCTTGTCACTCTAGGTGCACCTTGGACACGCCCATCTGACAGCACATCTATGCCTGTAGAGTTTATCATGAACTAGTAGCACCTCCTGGTAGCCCTGCCAAACCAAGGACATCTGGAAATTATCTACAATAGTTCCCAATGGGAAAGTCCTCCAGAACAGACTAGCCAGTTCATTCTCACCACTGCCCAAAGTCTCCACCACTAATCCTCTATAAATTTCTTAAGCGGAACATCCACCAATCCCATTGCCTGATTGGCAGAGGGCTGAGAATGCCTGACGAAATTCTAAATGCTATAATAATTGTAATAGTAATCCTCTCTACTAAAAGCATAAGGCCTGAAATTTTGGGGAAGGGGTTAAATTGATTACCTGGACCCCAGTGTACAACTGGTACTCACTTTATGGACCCCAAAAGGATGAAAGGCATAGTCAACCTTGGCAGAATTTGAACTCAGAATGTAAAGACAGACAAGATACCACGAAGCACTTTGCCTGGCATGCTAATGACTTTGTCAGTTCACCAACTTATAATAATAATCCTTTCTACTATAGGCACAAGGCAGAAATTTTGGGGGAGGGGACTAGTTGATTCCATTGGCCCCAGTATGTAACTGGTACTTAATTTATCTAATCTGAGAGGATGAAAGTCAAAGTTGATCTCGGCAGAATTTGAACTCAGAACGTAAAGACAGACAAAATACCACTTAGCATTTCATCTGGTGTTCTAATGATTCTGCCAGCTTTCCACCTGATAATAATAATGATGATGATGATGATGACTTGAAATTTTGGCACAAGCTTAGCAGTTCTGGAGAAGTAGAGATAAGTGGATTACATTGATACCGGTGCTATCTGGTACCCATTTTATTGAAGCCAAAAGGATGGAAGGCGAAATTGCACTGGCACAGCCGGAGTATGTGCAGCAGGATTTGAACTCAGAATGTTAAGAGCTGCAAGAAATGCAAGTTAGCATTTTCTCCAGCTATTCTGCCAGTTTTTCCAGCTCAATGACAACAGCAACAACAATAATAACAATGTGTGTGTGTGAATTAATGCCTTCTATTGTAGCATCAGATAGAACAATGTACCATGCGAGGAATTTCATAGACACAAACTATGGAACTCCATTTTACACACACAAATATATTTGAACATACATGTGCATATGCATGCATGCACACGTATATATGTATATATGTGTATGTATATATATGTATATATATATATGTGTATATATATATATATATGTGTATATATATATATATGTATGTATATGTGCTCGAAATGAGGAGTAGACAGATAGCCGCCATCTGATGAAGGGTCATTCTTTATGTTACTTGTCCTGTTTTCCATTTGTTTCTCTCGTTGTTTGTGTATTGAACTCATTGTTTTCGTATTTCCTGTTGTTTACTGTTGGTGACATCCTGTACCCATATATGCATATATATATATATATATTATATATATATATATATATATATATATATATATATATATATATAAAAATATATATTTCTTTACTACCCACAAGGGGCTAAACACAGAAGGGACAAACAAAGACAGACAAATGGATTAAGTCGATTACATCGACCCCCAGTGCGTAACTGGTACTTAATTTATCGACCCGAAAGGATTAAAGGCAAAGTCGACCTTGGTGGAATTTGAACCCAGAACGAAACGGCAGGCGAAATACGGCTACGCATTTCGCCCGGCGTGCTAACGTTTCTGCCAGCTCGCCGCTATATATATTTATTTATATATATATATATAAATATCTATGCGGCATCTATGTATAATAGTGCCCTCTATATAATATAAATATTTACAAGTCGAAAAAATTTACGGATTTTTTCTCTTACGAGGTTTTTCGCGCTAACTACTTGATAATTTCTTATGAAGATTTTATCCTATTTTTAAATTTTTAAATATATATATATAAATATATATAATGATTTTGTCAGTTCTCCAACTTATGATAATAATAATAATAATCCTTTCTACTATAGGCACAAGGCAGAAATATATATATGTAATATATACACACACACACACACACACACACATACACCTACCATGTGTGTGTGTGTGTGTGTGTGTGTAAACATATATCTCACTTTATGTGTGTTTTGAAGTTAACAACTACCTTGGATTTACTGAACTACAAAATTGCAGTATCAAAACCCCCAATCTCACCCCACTCAAGTTCCCTACTGACCCATATCTAGAGTGTCTTCAGCCTATCCATTTGCCGTCCCTGCCAATCGATATACCTTTCGTAGATGAAAAAGGGGTGAATGTCGTATATATATATAATGTGTCATATCGGGTGGATAATGTGCATGGGAATGGGGAGGAAAAGTATTTTTGACCTGCACGGAGCAGCTATTTCTTTGCCGTAGCAACCATTCAAACATTCTACCGACCATGATGAAATGCATCAAAAGAAATTCAAATTCCATCTTACCATTCCCTATTTTGTGTGCAAGTATGTATCTGTGTTTGTTTGTGTGTGTGTGTATGTGTATTTGTGCCTGTGTGGGTGGGTGTATACATACACACAGAGGCACACATGTATATATTTACATGTACACACATTATATATAAAATGTATAACTACTCTTTCACAGAACATATGCATTTGTGTGTAGAGTGTATATATATATATATATATATAAATTATTTATATATATGTGTGTGTGTGTGTGTGTATAATCATCATCAATATCAAGTATTTATATATATATATATATATATATATATATACATGTATGTATGCATGTATGTATATATTATACTATAAAATAAGAGTAGGAAAATTACATTAAAAAAATCATCACAGAAGATATATATGTATATATATATATATATACATACACATTTCTATATATGTATTACATATTTAATATATACACATACGTATATACATGCACACAATTTTATTGACTATATATGTGTGAATGTACTTATAATATATACACATACATATACACTCATAATATATATATATATATATAATATATATATATATATATATACAGACACACATACATATATATATTTATATATACACATATATATGCACACAATTTTGTGTACATATATGTGTACACAATTCTGTGTATACATTTTCTTGTAATTCTATGGTATATGTGTGTACACACATACACACACACACACACATATATTTGTATGTATGAATAAATACACAAACATATATATGCACATATACACTTATATAATTACAGAATGACGTGGGCACGCATGCACGCACACACACACACAGCTACTGCATGAACATAAAAACATGCATATTGATTCCTGTACATGCATATGAGCTATATGAGCATGCGTCAGACCACATACAACACACATGTATACACCGCTCTCACAACATACATGCATCCCAGTGCTGAATATGCTCATTGAAGATACTGCGTAGTTTGTAGGTTGGGTGGGGTGAACGAGTAGCCTTCAGTTGAAGGACTTGCGTTAAAAGTACAGCTAGTAGTCAAGGTAGATAATATGCCACTGTTACACAGAGTGCGCTGGTGTCTTTTAATAACATAGTTTCAATAAATTGCAGCGAATCATATTGCAGTTAATGCGCTCGCCAGCCTCTTTTTCAGTCAGTTCTTCAATGAAGTACATTCTGCTTTTGAAATTCTTCCATCGCATGCATTTATGCCTTATTTTCCTTTTCTCTCTTGTTGCGCTTCAAGGGTATATGTCAGGATACTTGGGTTTAAGAAGTGATAATGGGAGATACTCTAACTGAGGTATCTATCTCTTTGTGTATACATACACACACACACAAATATATATATATATATATATATGTATATATATGTATATATATATATGTATATATATATATATATATATTTATATATGTACATATATAGATATACATATATACATACATTCATATATACATATATATATGTGTGTGTTTATGTATATGTATGTACAGATGCATATGATATGTATATATAAATATATATATATATATATATATATATATATATATACTCTTTTACTTGTTTCAGTCATTTGACTGCAGCCATGCTGGAGCACCACCTTAGTAGTGAGAATTTACCAAAAAACAAAAGACGAAGATGGGTGTGTAAACAACAAACAGATGTATTTAGTTTGATGCTTGGGAAGTGAGAAAGTCTTTTACGTTTCGAGCCTATGCTCTTTGACAGAAAGGAACGCAGAAATAAACAGGGAGAGAAAATAAAGTAGGGAGAATATATATATATATATATATATATATATATATATATATATGTATACACACACACACACACATATATATATATATATATATACATATACATACACACACATCTATACATGTTTATACGCATATTCACACGTATGTATATACGTATATAAACTGCATACTGATGGGTGAGGAAATGATAAATCAAATCAAATCAATTACATAACTTTTATAACAGGATGTGAAAAAGTTGATCCTTGCCAAATGACAGCCTAAATTTTCTTGTCCACAGTCACAGAGGCCTAAACAGCTACCAACTAAGTCACCTCTGAAAGTCCCTCATTTCTGGTAAAAAGAAAAAAAATACTTTAGGAATCTCCATGGAGATCAGCACATGAATGGTAATCTTGTGAATTTGTGGTTATGTTGGAATAAAGATGAGTGGATGTGTGCTGTGTGCTAGAGGTAACATGGAAAGGATGTCTCACCAAACTTCTCAAAGACAAGGAACATCATCATCATCATCATTTAATGTCCGTTTTTTATGCTGATATAGGTAAGATGCTTTGACAGAGACTAACAAGTGAGAAGAGTGAACCAAGTTCTCTTCTCTGTTTTGATATGGTTTCTATGGCTGGATGCCCTTCCAAACACCAACCACTTTACAGAGTGTACTGTGTGCTTTTTTACATGGCACCAGCAGCAGTGAGGTCACCAAATAACTTGCCAGACAAACAAAACCCCTCACCTGGGGGAAGGAGTATTGAGGGATAAAAGAAAAATGTGTACTGCATTGGAATAGAAACAGGACTACCTCTGATAAAGAGAAAGGAGAGAAAGATGGTGAAGATGTGACAGGGACGGGGCAGGAACCATAAACCCAAGCTGCCTGGAAGGGTATATAGTGAGGGGGACTGGGGATTGGAGAGAGTGTGTAGGTGGGAGAGTTCACAAGATTTCAAAAGGAGACTAAGAGGTAGAGTAGGGTGGGGGCGGATGTAATAAGTGGGCACTGGTAGTGAGAGGGGTTATTACGGGGACATGTAGAAAAAGGATTGAACTGGGACAGCAATATAGATTTTTCTGGCTGGGTTTAACTGACAGCAAAGGTGGATTAAACATGCATAATGAAGCAAACTCCAAAGAGGTAGGTGTTTGTTTGCATCAGCAAGACTTGTGATATTTAATAAAATTGGTAACGAACTTACTCTGGGGGGTGAAAAATTCAATGTTTCAGTAAGAGGCCATCTTCAGGGAATATTTGACAGAAGAAAAATTAAAGAAATACAGCAGAGTTTTGCAACTCCTTTTAAGCATGTTTTAGTTGAGAAATGAATAGATTTAGTATTTGAGGCAGTCAGGGCATGTGTAATAGGATAAAGCTTTGATTGTTTGCAAATAACTTGGCAACAACATATTTCTGCATATGATCCACAATAAAGGCTGGTAGATAGTCAAACTCTTCTGTTGATTAGCTCAGCAATGACTGACTGTAACCTTGTTACTGTAGCTGGTCATTTCAAATGGATCTGTTGTCTATTAGTATTAAAGCTTCTGAGGTGTACATTTAGGTTGTGGTCATGATAGAAGATACCAGGAGATCCTTCTAGAGATCTGTGATGTTACTGATCGAACAATTTACAGCCCAAACTGAAAGAGATTAACTGGCCAGTTACATGATCACCTGGTAATGAAATGGACAAGGCTGTAGACTTCATTCTCATGACAACTACACAGATTGTTATAAAAGTTTAAAACCTTTCTTGGTGAAAAACACAACACCCAACATAAATTAGTGCTTAGTTAGTTCAGAATAATAAGAGTTCGGGTCAGTCACAGACAATCCAGAGAGGGAAAACATTGAAGCTAAAAGAACCGTTAGATGGTTGTAAGCTCAGAGAAATTTTAGTTGACATTTTGGACAAAAAGAAAGACAGATAAAAAGATAAATAGTCTAACTGTGCAACACTGTGGGCAAATATTTTATTCTCTAGCCCCATAGCCCTAAACTCAACTAAAGCCTTGTGAGTGAATTTGTTGACAGAAACTGAATGAAACCCATTCTATGTGCGTTTGTGTGTGTAATTTAGCTTACTAAATCACCAGCAAGTATTTGAAGTCACTATAGAAGTTTTCCTCATAAAAACAAATTTAATTCTTTAACTATTTGTATTAGTGCTCATCTATTCAATATGTGATTGTTTTCCATATGTGTATATACATATATATATATATATATATATATATATATATATATATATACATATATAATGCCACACATCCATTTCCAAGTAAGTTTATTTTAATCTTTTTGATGCGACTCTATCCTATACTGTTTTTCTTCCCCATCGTTTTCTCTCTCATCCTTTCCCTAATTCCCTTTTTCCTCTCCTTCACCATTTTCTATCTGCCTCTCTCTCTCTCTCCCTCCCTCTTTCTCCTGTTCTCTCTCTCGTTGCTCACACATGACCATCGTCCATCTTTCTTTTCCTCACGTGAACATCTTTTCTTTTCTTTCAGGACTGTCCCTAAGGACTGGACGTATCCTATCTCTCTCTTCTATCTTTTCTCTTGTCAAAGAAAATATTTCTCCAGTCTCTGCTATTTTACCCTCGTTCTGGTCCAACGACCCTCCATGTTTGTTTTTATTCGATTTCCTTATATGTCTCTACTGTCCTGTTTTTGTTCCCAGCTTTTACCCTCCATAAATCCCAGATTTTATTTTGGTACTTATGGCAGCAACTGTCTTCATAGATTCATATTGTTGTTCTGTGCTCAAAATGAGGAGCAGACAGACAGCCGACAACTGATGAAGGGTCATTCTTTATGTTACTTGTCCTGTTTACCATTTGTTTCTCTCGTTGTTTGCATATTGAACTCATTTGTTATCATATTTCATGTTGTTTACTGTTGGTGACGTCCTATACCCATATATGCATATGTGTGTGTGTGTGTGTGTATATATATATATATTTATATTTATACATACATATATATATATACATATATATATATATATATACATATATATATGTATTTATGCATATATGCATAAACATATATATATTTATATATACATATATATATGTATATATGCATATATGCATAAACATATATATAAACATATACAAACACATTTATTTCTCTCTTTCTCTCTGTCTCTCTACCTATCTATCCATCCATCCATCCAACCATCCATCCATCCAACCATCCATCCAACCATCCATCCAACCATCCACACATCCAAAGAAATATCACAACAAAATTTCAAGTTTTATTTGCTGTCAGATCAATTCCTCATCATTAGAAGTCACGTAGCTGAAAGAAAAGTAAAGAAAAAAGTAGATATACGAAACAGCCAGAATGCACTCAACTCTCTGTACAGTAAAATGTGCAGCTGTTATATTTCTTTGCTTTCTGCAAGTCAAGTGTCATTTGTCATTTCATTATGCATTCTAAATCATATCTATCATTTATAGTAACATGTCTTGAATGTGAGATGATCTGACAATGATCAGAAAGATCGTAGTATTTTATTGTGCTTTTGTTGTTGTTGTGGCACTTGAGTTTTATTTTAATCTATCTTTGATCGCTTACTTGCTTCAGTCATTAAACTGAACCATGCTGGAGCATTGCCTTGACCCTTTAGCATTTAAGCCAGCCATACCCGGCCTGAATATTTTTCCAGTTATATATTTCACATTGCTCCAGTTCACTCAGCTGTAGAAATGGGTTGCAATGTTACTGTTGCCAAACTGTATAGGCCTTTGTTTTCCCTTGAATAACATCAGTGGTATGGAGAGAGGAGGCCAGTATGCATGGACGACTGTTGGTCTTCCATAAACAACATTGCCCAGACTTGTGCCCCGGAAGGCCAGGTCTGGCCTCTCACACCTATACAACAATATCATCTTCGAAATAACCAATCACATCACTGAAATCTCAAAGCTGCAAAACAATGCATAAGTAATTCAAAATAATGCGAATATATACACATTGCATTTGACTGAATAATCAGAATGCTAGAGGGTTAAAGGAATTAGTCAAAAAATTGTCAGCAGTACAGTAATGCCTCAATCTACGAGTTAATTTCTTCCTGGAGACTGCTTGTAAAGCAGAGCAATAATTTCCCATAGTAACAATGTTATAAATCATACTTCATTCCCAGAAAAATATTTTACCTATAAAATTTATAATACTCATAAATAAATGCCAATAAAGCAGTTGAATGTAAAGAATATCTTATGTAAATTAATAAGAATGTCAAGATAGTTTATAATAAAAAATATTATCATTATAATCATTTTCTGAAACACTTTCACTCTCATGAGACTCGTACACACCATTACTTGTAAATGCAATCATCAATTCACAAGCACTCACAGACAGACTTGTAGATTTCTTTTTAAAAAACAAGTCTAGAGTTGTTTGCTTAGAAGAAGCATTTTTTTGTGCTATATAAATTTCTTGGTAACACACAGAAGCATTTATTATGGTTGTAGAAACTTTTGCACTTCATTCAAAATTCGGATCCTGTGTTTGAAAAATTCATAATAAAATAAAATTCGTAAATCCAGGGTCTCGTAAAATGGGCCCTTGTAAAGCGAGGTATTACAGTACTTATATTTTCTTTTTCTCTTTAGTTTGGTACTTACTGGACTTTTTTTATGGAATCCCTAAGTTACAGGGATGTAAACAAACCATCATGTGCAGTTAAGTGGTTACTTAGGACAAACACAACTATACAGACACACAGATGTATTAATGATTGTTTCTGTGTCAATTTATAATAGAAACAATTTAACATAAAACTGAAGAATTACTCAAAATTTGTTTATAGAGTAGAGGGTAACAACCCCCCCTTTGGTCACGAATGACCATGGGAAAGTATTCTTCTGGGGCACAAGTCTGGGCAATGTTGTTTATGGAAGACCAACAGTCGTCCATGCATACCAGCATCCTCTCTCCATGCCACTGATGTTATTCAAGGGAAAACCAAAGGCCTATACAGTTTGGCAACAGTAACATTGCAACTCATTTCTATAACTGAGTGAACTGGAGCAATGTGAAATGAAGTGTCTTGCTCAAGAATACAACACACTGCCTGGTCCAGGAATCGAACTGACTACCTCATGATTGTGAGCCCGATGCTCTAACCATTGAAACACACCCCTTATAAAGTACACGTCTCACTGTCACTCCTCTTCCTATAAATGCTTATAGAGTACATGCTTATTAAGCATAGGAAGAAGAGTAACAGTGATTTCAAAGTTTTAGCTTGACTTCATCATACACAACCACACACATACACATAACTACAGTGTGTCCACCTAACTGACAGACCCAAAATAGATGAGTGTAGGGCAACAAATTGGAGCCACATTGGACTGCACTAAAGTATCTGTAAACTTTATTAGCTGGTCTCTTATTCAACATATATATGGAATGTGTAACATTGCAAGTTACATCAATAAATTGTTTTGAAATCCCAATATGAATTTACAGACACACTGTATACACAAACACACACACACACACACACATACATGCGCGCACACACATATACATGCGCACACATGCATAACATCTATAGAGCTGCTTCACTGCCTGATAAAACATCAAACCCAGCATTCAGAGACAGAGTACAGCAGCACTCAGAACACACAAGTGTTTATCCTAATATGCATGTATATATATATGTAAAGGTGGTGAAGTGGCAGAATTGTTAGCACACTGAGCTAAATGCTTAGTGGCATTTTTTCCATCCATACATTCTGAGTTCAAATTCCACCGAGGTCAACTTTGCCTTTCATCCTTTCTGAGTTGATAAAATAAGTACCAGTTGAACACTGGGGTCGATGTAATTGACTTGCCCTCTCCCCACATCCCCAAATGTTGCTGGCTTTGTGCCAAAAGGTAAAACTAGTATACACATACACACACGCATTCACACATACATTCACACATACACCCACATGCACACACCAGTATGCATTTACATGCATATGTCTATATTGCTTATATACAAATGTATGCATCTGTATTTGTGTGTGAGTGTGTATATATATATAATACACATACACACATGTACATATACACATATATACACAGATAAATATATGTGTGTATATATCATCATTTAGCATCCGCTTTCCATGCTAGCATATATATATATATATATATATATATATATATATATATAATATATATGTAGATATATATATATGCACATGCATGCATAAACACATTCATACAAACATACATATATATATGTGTATATATATATATATATACACATATACACATGCACACGCAGATATATATGTATAAATATATAATTATATATATATGCATACACACACACACACACACACATATTTATACATATCATTATATTTATATACATACATAATATACATGAATATGTGTGTATATTGGGGAGAGCAGGTGTTTGTGTACTTTTATATTTTGAATTTCTACTACTAATGCTGTTTTTGGTGCAAAGAGAATTTTTAATGCTATTCAAGTAAACACTAATATGCAAATTAGTTTACTCACATGTAAACCTAGCAGAATTTTCTATATTGCTGTTAAAAGCTATTATTTTCTTGGCAGAATGGTGAGATTAAACAGAATCTCAGGAGCAATAAGAAACTCAAAACTTGTCTTTATATTGCTTATTTTGGTTTGCAGAGGAACTTGGGAATACACTCACAAAAGAGTCATTCCAAAGTGAGACTGTAGTCTTTAAACCATGTATGTATATATGTGAGTAGAAAAATATGTACATATGCTTGTAGATAAATATATGTATGTATTTCTATTTCTTTAGATATAGCTTCATATATGAATATGTTTATGTGGGCAAGTATGTTTAAATTTGCTTGCTTACATCAGTTGGAATACCCTATGGTACATACGTACGGCAAGCTGGCAGAAATGTTAGCACGCCGGGCGAAATGCTTAGCAGTATTTCGTCTGCCGTTACGTTCTGAGTTCAAATTCTGCTGAGGTCGACTTTGCCTTTCATCCTTTCAAGGTCGATAAATTAAGTACCAATTACGCACAGGGGTCGATATAATCGACTTAATCCGTTCATCTGTCCTTGTTTGTCCTCTCTGTGTTTAGCCCCTTGTGGGTAGTAAAGAAATAGGTACATACGTGCATACATGCTCATACACACACACACACATGCATACACTCTCATTCATACAAATACACAAATTAAAAGAAGCTCATAATGTGTATATATATATATATATATATATGTGTGTTTGTGTCTGTTGCCTTGACATTATGTGATTGGTGTAAATGAATGTTATTTCTTTGCAATATTCTGAGAAAATGTGTCTGGCTATGGGGAAATATTATCCTAGATAACATTAATTAATGACAGTATTAATTAAAGCAAGCACAGTTCTATCAGTGTTTGACCCTACCCCTGACTGTAAATGGATCTGGATATACCACCCCTTTTGAAACATAGTGCATCCTGATTGGCTTAATGAGGTTACTGAAACAATGAGCGTGGCAGTGCTTGATTATTCATCAAGTAAAATAAGTGCATGCTTAGGACATCAAGAGAAATGGAGTACAACAAAAATGGTAAATAGTCTATGGCACAAAAGAAATCACTTTAATCCCATGACAACGTTTTTTTTTTTATCAAGCAACTAGGTTACATTGATGGTAATCATCTCGGCTGAGATTATCAATTAGCACATGACAATGGTTTGGTGTATATTTATATCAAACACTTTAGCTAGTTTACTATTGTGAGATAACATTTGGTGTATATTTACCTCAGCCCCTTTAGTGCAAATACTGCTTTTTTTTGCCTAAACTATATCTCTGTGCAGGATGCTCATGTGGGTCACGAATTCAAAAATTGACTTTAGTCTGGTAGAGTTCAAAACAGGATTCCACATACAATGGCATATCACATTGTGACCAATGGTATCTAGCTAGTTTCCTTATGTTTCCCTTCTGCTTCATATATTGTGCATCTTTTTCAAGTATTTGTCTTCTTGGTAGTGGGGGAGGGGGGAAACAGCCATGAAAAATGTCCATGTCCCTTCACCATATAGTAAGGAGAGAGTCCAGCACACACACACACACACACAGAGTTTCCACACAGTTTCTATTTTCCAAATTCATTCACAAAGCATTAGGTGATACAGGACTATAGCTAAAGACATTTGCTCAAACCTGTGGTTGCAAAATGAACTCCTCAACCACACAGTCTTGCCTGTGCCTATATATATATTCAGCTGCATAAAAAAAACCTAGAATCCAATTTACACTAATTTGACTTTGTTAGCAAAGTTCCGTCAGTGACAGAAACTTTCTATTTTTAAGTTTGCGCAATGCATCTCACACTTCATTGAATAGCGATGGATGACAAAGAAAGTGTTTTAATGTAATTTACTAAACAAGTTCTTAAAAAAGGATCAATCAATGATGAACAATTTAGCAGCTTGCTAAAATATTCTTGCCACTTTTGTATATATGTATGTATATATGTACGTACATATGTTTATATATATATGTATGTACGTATGTTTATTTATATGTATATTTATATATATATATATAAATGAGAGAGGTCTATGAAAGATAATCCAAACATTGTCTGTTCCACCATCAAGCTGGTCCACTAACTGTGGTTGATGGATGTTCAGATTGGTAAGAGAAACAAGAAGAATAGTAATTTCCAGAAGAATTTTCAAAGAATAGAATTACATTGAATATTGTTGCATGATATGTTAGAACACTTTTTGATAGATAATCATTTTCAAATCCAAAACACAGAACTGCTGTTATAGGTAAAAAATTTAGCAGTCATAATATTGATATGGATGCTCTGTCGAAAGACTGTCTTAGTGATGAAGGTCATATCTCGGAGAGGGGTGCTGGTTATACATTCCTCTGGAAAGAGATACCAAATGGGAAGAAAAGGAATGGAGCAGTAGGTTTTGACGTGCAGCCAGGAATTGCTAGTCAGCTGGAACTGCCACAGGGTTTTTGGTGATCAGATTATACTTCTGGGGGTTTCTCTGTCCAGAAAACATTGCATGATTGTTATTTCCGTCTGTGACCCTCTCCTGGATAATATCCAGGAATAAATCATGACCTTTTACCAAGATTTACAAGAGTGTATATTATTGATTCCACATACAGATAAGATCTTGCTGCTTGGAGATCCCAATGCAAATGTGGGAAAGGACCGCAATGCTTGGAGTGTTTTGGGACATTATGGATTGGATGATTACCAATGATCTTTTTCTTGTCCAAACTCTCCACTGAGTTTGAGTTAATCACATGCAATACTTTCTTCTCATTTCTTATTTGTTTATTGCCCACAAGGGGCTAAACATAGAGAGGAGAAACAAGGACAGACAAAGGGATTAAGTCGATTACATCGACCCCAGTGCATAACTGGTACTTAATTTATTGACCCTGAAAGGATGAAAGGCAAGTCGACCTCAGCAGAATTTGAACTCAGAACGTAATGGCAGATGAAATACCGCTAAGCATTTCACCCAGTGTGCTAAAGTTTCTGCCAGCTCTCCACCTTATACTTTCTTCTGGCCAAAAGGATATCCACAAGGCAACACAGATTTACCAAACATCTAAGCATGGACACATCTTGAATTGTATTATCACCAGAAGGAGAGACATCCAAAATATCCAGTAAATGTGAGTAAGGCATAGTGCAGAATGTGATACAGGCTACAAACTTGTATGTGGCGAGTTGAAAGTGCAGATCAGAAGAAAAGTGAGGATAACAGGGATTAATTGTGTTCAAATAGCAAAATTTAGAAATGCAGTTTGCTCTTTATAATGGACTTGACGGCATTGTCTTTGATGGAACTTTGATGGAACCTCAGTCTTTGATGCTGGAGTAGATATATTAGATCTTATGGAACCAAAATACTAAGACTGGTTTGATGATAATGATGGTACAATCACCAGACTCATTGAAGAGCAGGATAAGCTGTATGAGAGATGCCGTCTTGCAGGCCACTTCTTTCAGGCCAAAGAAGTAAAGTTCAAAACTGCAATGTAAAACTTGAAAAATGTGTGTGTGTGTATGAGTATTTCTGTTTGTCCTCCCCTACCACTTGGCAACCTTTGTTGGTTTGTTCATGTCCCTGTAAGTTAGCAGTTGGGAAAAAGAGATTGAAAGAATAATTACCTGACTTAAAAATAAGCACTGTAGTTGATTTCTTTGTGTAAACTGTTTAAGGTGGTGCCCCAGCATGACCACAGTTCAATGACTAAAACAAAAGATAAAGGATATTTTGGGCCATTAAATTTTGTTTGTTGATCATTTTGCAAAAATTATAAATTTTGTTTGTACCTATTATAAAAACCACTATTTTGCTTTTCGACTTCATAACTGCCAACGCTTTTGACATTTGATAAGTATTTTTGAAGGTGCAAGTATGATTGTGTAGTAAAATGTTTGCTTTCCAACCACATGGTTTCAGGTTCAGTCCCACCACATGATACTTTGTGCAAGTGTCTTCTTCTAGAGCCCTGGGCCCACCAAAATTTTATGAGTGGATTTGGCAGATGGCAGCTAAAAGAAGCCTGTCTTTTATATGTACATATGTGTGTTTGTATATGTTACTATCTCTTAGCCTAAACACTGCATGATAGTTGTAAATGAGTTTCATCGTCATAGAAGCAGTGTCTTCTTTTCAATTTTTTGTGCATAATTCCTGGATAAGGGAAAATATTACCTTACTTGTAAACAGGTGAGGGTTGATGACGAGATGTACATCTGGCCGAAAAAATCTATCTTCACAAATTCCATCCAACTCATGCAAGCATAGACAACTGAATGTTAAAACGATTATGATGATCCCATTTGTACTATGCTCCATATTGGTAAAGTCTTGCTCTAACTTGTGCCTGACATTGTCTTCTTTTAAGACTGTAGCATCAAAGTCTTTTTAAACATTGAATATTCTACTTTCAAATTTTGGGGCATTCTTTTGAACTCGCTTTATTGAAGGTTATAATGATAATCCATGTCAAATTATGCATCTCTTAAAACTTTGACATCACTTACATCATTAAAATCTTTCTTTCTAAGTTAGCACATGATCAATCATGTAACATTTCTAGGAACATGAGTACATCCAAGTTCCCTTGTGAATCTCTTTATGTTCAAAGAATATGTTACAAACAGGAAAATCCAATTCTTTGCACATTTGCAGTAAAAGTAAACCATTTAAATTTGTCTTTAGACTTTGGCATCCCATGATGTTGTTAATAGTTTCAAAATTCTTAAATTTTCTCATAATCATGCACTGATGTCCTCAAAAATTTCTACTTTATTTCCAACTAAAATTTTATGGTTGTGTGGTCAAGAAATTTGCTTCCCAACCACACAGATTTAGCTTCAGTTCCACTGCACGGTACTTTGTGCAAGTTTCTCCTGTTATAGCCCTGGGCTGACCAAACCCTTATAAGTAAGATTTGGTTGATGAAAAGCAAAAGAAGCCCATCTTACATATATATGTGTGTATGTGTGTGTGGATACTCTCATTGGTCCCAACATATAAGCTGGTATTGGATGGACAGTTCAACAGGAACTGGGAAACCAGGGGACCATGCTAAGATCTGTCTAATTTGGCAAGTTTTCTACAGCTGGATGCCCTTCCTGACAGCAAACACTTTGTAGTGTGCAGTGGGTGCTTTTTTGCATGACCTCGGCAAATTGCATCTGACTAATGCAAACATGGAAAAGTGGATGATGATGATGGTGGTGGTGGTGGTGGTGATGGTGGTGGTGGTGGTGGTGATGGTGGTGGTGGTGGTGGTGGTGGTGATGGTGGTGGTGGTGATGGTGGTGGTGGTTGTTACTGCCACTGCCACTGCCTCCATCATGTTCATTTTGTAAAGCATTAGTCAGCTTAGAGCTTCTATTATAAAAGACACTTGCCCAAAATTCTGTTCAGTGGTATCAAGCCTGGAATCGCGTAGCTGAAAAGCATTTTTCCTAACCATACAACCATGCCTGTGTCCATGGTAGAGTGAAAACTTACAAAAGGTTTTCAAAGAACTCACAATTGACTCTGTTACACAGAAGTATGCATTCATATCGATTGTATACTCACAAACACAAACATACAATGACATATTCACACACTAACAAATACGCTCACACATACATGCACACACACACACACACACACACACATTAACAAATACGCTCACACATACACACACACATGCACACACACATACATACACATACAGAGTCCTGCTGCTGTTTTGACTGAAATAATACAGACTTGTTGTCACTTG
>NC_043010.1:2265287-2270287 GCF_006345805.1 Octopus sinensis | reverse complement strand
TCCAGTGCCATATCTGAGTGGCCAAGTAGCCTCTTAAGAAAACCATCATGTTACTTGCTTATCACACACCCAATGTTAGCCAACGCCAATCAGCCCCGGCTTAATACCCGCATCTTCACCCAGCCTCTTCCTCTCCCTCTTTCTCTCTCCTTCCTCTCTTCGTCCTTCTTCTTTCTCCACAATTGTAACACTCTACTTTCTAAAGCTGATAGTAATTAATGGATTGAGTTCTCATCAATAAATACACGCTATAACTTTTTGATATTCAGAACTGCTTGGCTGGTCGTGTGTTTGTGTGTGCATTGTTTTCACATGTGTGCACGCCTGTGTTTATGCAAAGATACACACACACACACACACACACAACTACTTAGAAAGATACACACAGAGTATGTATATATATATACATATATATAACTGGGTGCCTGTATATATGTATGCATGAATATACAGACATATATACATGCACACACACACATGTGTATATATACACACAAATTCACATAGACTTATACATATACACACACACACACACAACTACTTAGATAACTGGGTGCCTGTATATATATATGCATGAATATACAGACATATATACATGCACACACACACACGTGTATATATACACACAAATTCACATAGACTTATACATATATATACACACACACACACATGCACACACACACACACAAGCACACTCATGCACTCATACACTACTACTTAGCTAGATACACACAGAGTATGTAAATATATATAACTGGGTGCCTGTATATATGTATGCATGAATATTCAGACATATATACATGCACACACACACACACACACATGTATATACATATAAATTCACATAGACTTATACATATATATACACACACACACACATGCACACACACACAAACACACTCATGCACTCACACACAACTACTTAGCTAGATACACACAGAGTATGTATATATATATACATATTTATAACTGGGTGCCTGTATATATGTATACATGAATATACAGACATATATACATGCACACACACACATGTGTATATACACATAAATTCACATAGACTTATACATATATACACACACACACACACATGCACACACACACACACACAAGCACACTCATGCACTCATACACTACTACTTAGCTAGATACACACAGAGTATGTAAATATATATAACTGGGTGCCTGTATATATGTATGCATGAATATTCAGACATATATACATGCACACACACACACACACACATGTATATACATATAAATTCACATAGACTTATACATATATATACACACACACACATGCACACACACACAAACACACTCATGCACTCACACACAACTACTTAGCTAGATACACACAGAGTATGTATATATATATACATATTTATAACTGGGTGCCTGTATATATGTATACATGAATATACAGACATATATACATGCACACACACACATGTGTATATACACATAAATTCACATAGACTTATACATATATATACACACACAGGCACACGCACAGACACATATCCACTCACTAGGCATAAATGATAGATGCATATATAAATAAATAATATAGTGAAAGTAGGTGTGAATTGACAGCACATGTATGTGTGTATAAACAATCCAGCATGCACCAGTCTCAGCACAGAATAACAATGAGAGCTTGTAGCAACTGCACTGTCTGAATGGATGTATACATGTGTGGATATTTCTCTATGTATATATGACTGCGAGTATGTGTGAGTGTGTATGCGTGTTTATACTTGTGTGTTTGTAAGTGTGTGTTTGTGTTAGTGCGTGTGTGTATTCTTTTACTTGTTTCGGTCATTTGACTGCTGCCATGCTGGAGCACCACCCTGAAGGGCTTTAGTCAAACAAATTGACCCCAGGACTTACTTTTTAAGCCTAGTACTTATTCTATTGTTCTCTTTTGCTGAAGTGCTAAGTTACAGGGATTAAAACAAACCAACACTGGTTGTCAAGTGGTGATGGTAGGACAAGCACAGACACAGTAACACACCCACTTAGATACACACACACATATATATACGTACAACAGGCTTCTTTCAGTTCCCATCTACCAAATCCACTCACGAAGCATTGGTTGGCCCAAAACTATGGTAGGAGATACTTACCCAAGTTGCCATGCTGTGGGACTGAATGAGGAACCCTGTGGTTGGGAAACAAGCTTCTCGCCACACAGCCACACCTACATCTATATATACATATATCACCATCATCATCATCATCTTCATCATTTAACATTCGTTGTCCATATATATACATACGTATGCATATATATATATATATATAATATATATATATATATATATATATATATATATATATATGTAGATAGATCGATATATAGACAGACAGACAGATAGATAGATAGATAGATAGATAGATGTAAGACTTTGTGATGAAAAGTTCCTAGCTTTTAAGGGTGTCACAAAAGTCCTGGTTGGAGGCCCAACCTTCTGAGTTCTTTTACAGGGCTTAGAAAAGCTGAAGGACCACTGCAATAAGTGTGTGAATCTGGGAGGGTAATATGTTGAATAAAATTCTAATTAACTGATCCTCCTATATTTTAATTTACCCAAAGCCAGGAACTTTTCAGCACACCTTCATAGACATATAATTATGTAGCTGTGTGGTTAATTAGCCTGCTTTGCAGCTATGTAGTTTTGGGTTCAGTCCCACTGTGCAGTACCTTGTGAAAGTGTCTTTAACAATAAGACCAGGCCAGCGAATGCCTTGTGAGTAAATTGGGTGGATGAAAATTGCATGGAAGCTTATCTTGCCCTGTCACTGCATGATATCCCATATTGGTTTGTTTACATCTCTTGGCAAAAGAAAAAGGTACTGCACTTGAAGAAAATAAGTACTGGGTTGATCTGCTCGAGTAAACAGTTCAAAGCAGTGCCCCCAGCATAGCCGCAGTTCAATGACTGAAACAAGTAAAAGAATATGTGTGTATTTAGTTATATATATATCATCATCATCGTTTAACGTCTGTTTTCCGTGCTAGCACGGGTTGGACGGTTCGACCGGGGTCTGGGAAGCCAGGAGCTGCACCAGGCTCCAGTCTGATCTGGCAGAGATTCTACATATATATATATATGCACACATTTACACACATACACATATATATGCATATTTATGTATTTATATTGTTTTACTTTTTCTAGTTAGTGGACTGTGACCATGCTGGGGCACTGGCATGACACTTTAGTCAAATAAATTGACCCCAGTACTTACTTACTTAAAGCCTGGTACTTAGTGGTGTGTTTTGGCAAACTACTGAGTGATGAGAATGTAAACAAACCAACACTAGATGCCTCTTAGTATTGTATACCCATGTGGGCAAAAGCAGTTCTTTTACTAGGCACAGGAGTGGCTGTGTGGTAGGAAAACTTGCTTCCCAATCACATGGTTCCGGTTTCAGTCCCACTGCATGGCACCTTTGGCAAGTGCCTTCTACTATAACCTTAGGCCAACCAAAGCCTTGTGAGTGGATTTAGTAGACAGAAACCGAAAGAATCATGTCATATATATATATATATATATATATATATATATATGTATGTATGTATGTGTGTGTGTAAGTGTGTGTATATGTGTGTCTGTATTTGTCCCCTAACCACTATCACTTAACAACTGATGTTGGTGTGTTTATGTCCCTGTAACTTAGCAGTTTAGCAAAAGAGATCCATAGAATATGTACTTGGCTTACAAAGAATAAATCCTGGGGTTGATTTGTTTGACTAAAGGTGGTGCTCCAACATGGTCACAAATGACTGAAACAAGTAAAAGAATAAAAGAATATATATACACACACACGCACACATGATGGGCTTCTGTCAGTTTCTGTCTACCAAATCTACTCATAAGGCTGTGGTCAGCCCAGGGCTATAGCAGAAGAAATTTGCTGAAAGTACCACGCAGTGGGACTGAACCTGGAGTCATGTGATTGGGAGGCAAACATATCACTGAACAGCCATGGATGTGTGGTAATGTAGATCCAGGAACATTTTGTTTTTTTTTACTTGTAATCAGCAGCAGCTACAAATTGACACAAGGGCCAAATGTTTTGTGCCTGGCGCTTATCAGATTGACTTGAAATTCGGGACTCTGCCTTTACACTGACCTTTCTATGGGGTCCATGAAGAAGTTAAAGTAATCAATGTGTCTTCATTATGTATACTTGTTTGAAAGTTTGTGTGCGTGTAATTTGTTAAATCAGAGAGAGGGAGAGAGCGCGCATACAGAAAGCGTGTGAATGTGTGTTTGTGAATATGTGTGTATGTGTGTGTGTGAATGTGTGTGTATGTGTGTGTGTGAAACTATATGCTGGTTATGTTTATGCATCTGTGTGTGTATGTGAAAATATGTTTGCGCAAGTGTGGCATTTCCACTTAAATGGTTACAGCCACATGCTCATTTACCTATACATCCACTAATATACATACATACAATACAAACACACACACATATATATATATATCATCATCATCATCGTTTGACATCCGTTTTCCGTGCTAGCACGGGTTGGACGGTTCGACCGGGGTCTGGGAAGCCAGGGGCTGCACCAGGCTCCAGTCTGATCTGGCAGTGTTTCTACCGCTGGATGTCCTTCCTAACGCCAACCACTCCGCGTTAGGAGTATATATATACATATTAGTGGATGTGTGTGTATATATGAAAGCATATGGCTCAGTGGGTAGTCTGGCTTATAGTTGTGAGGTTGCAAGTTCAATTCCTGGACTGGGACGTGTGTTGTGTTCTTGAACAAGACATTTTCTTTACTTTTATGTTGCTCTAGTTCACTCAGCTGTATTGTGTATGTGTGTGAGTGTTATTAACAGAGAGAGAGAGAGAGAGGAAGAGAAAAAGAGAGAAACTGTGTTTTCGTGTGAATGTGTGTGTACCTTACTTTGTAGCGGGGCTTGTATTTATGAGGGTGTTTTTGTTAATGTGTACTTCTAATTGTTGCTATTAAATTT
>NC_043010.1:2257787-2260287 GCF_006345805.1 Octopus sinensis | reverse complement strand
CACACAACAAACAGCAGCAGTAACAACCACTATACAACTACTACAACAGCAACAACAACAACAATAGCTCACCAACCAAGATACTAACTAACTAACTAACACACAACAATTTTCAACTCAAAAAACAACAACAGCAAAATAACTACAACTACTACTACTATTACTACAACAACAACATAAACACTGGAAAACAAAAAAGGATTTACTAACATAGGTGAGTGTTGGTTATTTTGATTATGAAGTATTTTACGATTTCTTGTATTTGAGCCGAGACCAGATCCCACAATAATAACAACATCATGAAGGGGCAAAGTATTTGTTACTTGTATAGGAGAAATTTTTGATACTTATCATTGTTTTATTCATGTTGTACCTTTCTGTTATTACACACACACATATACACAAACACATACACATATATATATATATATATATATGTCTGTGTGTGTGTGTATATATATTTATATTTATATATATATATATCTCAATGTGTTTGTATGGATATGTATTTAATATGTATGTGTATGTTTGTAGGTATTATCAGTTATGATATTAATAAAACATTCCCAGTTTTAATCACTTAGGCTGGAACCACACTGTTATTCTTTATTCTTTACTCATTATTCAAGACCCCTAATATTCAGTAAATCAAGTATGGCTACCCCTTTTCTTGCTTCTCTCAACAACACCAGTAGTTAGGAGGAGCTGAAGTTGAATCTTGTTGTTGTTGTGATACAGCACAGCATCATGCTTCTTCAACTGGAGCTTCTGTTTATATTTCTGCACTGAACAACTCGCTTCAATAATAGCAGTGTGTACATTTGAAAATCAACATAAACCACACACATACACACACAAATATGACTATACACATGCACACACATCCTTTCTTAGTTTCCTTCTCTCTTATTACTCTTGACACTCACACATACACCTGCTCACGCACAAACTCACAAGCACATAAACAAAGGCATGTACTAACAACATGCATACACGCAACATGCATTCTAAGCATCGCGAATCCAAACGTTCACTTTCTCTCCCACTCACACATACTTTTATATATTGCAATGTTTATGCATACAAAAACATACACAGAGAAACTAATAAACACACACATAAATAGAAAGTTGTAAAATTGAAACTTACTTCAACTAAACCATACACCACACATACACATACACATCTTGATACTAAACACATACAAACATGACACCACACACACAAATACATTGTTTTATATATTTATACACGTACACACACTCTCACATATAAATATATATATACAAAGATATATATATATGTATATATATATGTATATATATATTGTGTGTGTGAATGTGTGTTTATATATTTGAACATGTGTAAATATTTGTCATATAAACAAATATTTTGTGTATGGAATAGCTGTAACTTCCAAAAACATACACATGCACTCGTATATACACACACAATCACACACTCCCTTCCTATCTCTTTTTCCATACATATGTGTATGTATGTATGCATGTAAGTGTGTGTGTATATATGTATGTATGTATGTATGGATGGATGGATATATAAATAAGAATTAGTATGTGATCTTAAGAATGCATGTTAGATATCAGTATTTATATGCATGCATATTTATGTGTATGAGTGTGTATATATGTATATGAGTGTGCATGTGAGCTAAGTTGTGTATATATGAGCATTGATATATATATATATATATGTATGTATATGAGTGTGTGCATATCTTTATATGTATTTCCATATGTATATTTATATATATATATGAATGTATATACACACATATATATATATATATGTATATATATAACATGTATATGAATATATATATGTATGTATGTGTGTGTGTATATATATATATATATGCATGTATGTATATTGTTATGTGTGTGTGTATATATACGTATGTATATATATATATGTATATATATATATATATATATGTATGTATACATGTATGTGTGTATAAATATGTATATGTATGTATATCTATATATATATATATGTATGTATATATACATGTATGTATGTGTGTATAAATATGTATATGTATGTATGTGTATATATAATATATATATTTGTATGTATATATATATATATGTGTGTGTGTGTATATAAGTATGTGTGTGTGATTTTTGAGAAATAATTCTGGAAAATAGGAAGGAAAACAATAGTGAAAATACTATAGAGAACCCCACAACAACATGGAGAGAAACCTATTTATATATGCTTGCATTTTTAAGTGCAGCTGCCTGCTAGTAATGGTTGGAGTCTGAATAAATATGCATGTTTATGCATGCCAAAATCCAATCCACAGATAGCATATAGAGAATTCAATGTGCTACATGCACTGCAGATAGCTGTGTACATGTGCTAGTCAATATCACATAGTGGGAGATGCGGTGGATTGTTTTCACTAGAAATGCTTGCATGTGTGTATGTGTGTGCGCATGTGTTGTGTGCATATGCATGTGTGTGTTAGTAAACA
>NC_043010.1:2240287-2255287 GCF_006345805.1 Octopus sinensis | reverse complement strand
CAACGACCAATCAGATTTTGAACCATATATCCGTGTTAGATGGAATATAAAGCATTGCGTGTTACAGAATTTATAATGTTATTGATGCAGGCATGGCTGTATAGTGAAGAAATTCTCAGTCCCAGGCCTATCAATGCCTTGTGAGGGAAACTGTCGATGGAATCTGTATGAAAGCCCATTGTGTGTGTGTGTTTGTGTGTTGTGTATTTGTCCCCTACCACTGCTTTGTGTTTGGGCTGTTTGTGTCCTTTTAAGTTAGCAGTTTGGCAGAAGACGATGCTGGAATAATTACTTGACTTGAAAAATGATAAGAACAAAATTTTTCAAGGCAATGCCCCAGCATGACTGCATTCCAGTGATTGAAACAGATAAAAGATATGGAATACTTTAATTATGGAATCTAATAACATAATCATATACATATATAACATTTATTCATATTACCCATAAGGCAACTGAATGAGGAACAACTTTTTAAAATGGTCATATATATATATATAAATACTTAATTCAACTGAACCTTAATTTTATATATATATGTATATATATGTATCACCGTGATCAACCAGGCTATCAGATGTTGCTACACATCGCTGGTCACAATGCGCTTCACATTGTTTTAGCCTTCAAATGATGCCACCCCGCTGGCTAAGCGAGCAGGCCAACAGAAGAAAGAGTAGAGCAGGGATCGCCCCAACCACTGACGGATCCTCGTGTAGCTTTAGGTGTTTTCGCTCAATAAACACTCACAACGCCTGGTCTAGGAATCGAAACTGCGATCCTACAACTGCGAGTCCACTGCCCTAGCCACTGGGCAACTGCGGCGCTTCCACACACACACACACACACACACATATGGTGGTGCTGCAGTATGGCCACAGTCAAAGGACTGAAACAAGTAAAAGAATGTACATTATGTACATTATTTACATTATTTACATTTGACGGATATTTATCCTCATCTTGTTTGTGCTAACAACAAACAAGATGAGGATAAATATCCGTCAAATGTAAATAATGTAAATAATGTACATAATTCTTCGTCTCTTAAATATAGAACTGAATTAAAAGAATGAAAGCACACGTGTGTGTGTGTGTACGTGTGTGTGTGTGTGTGTGTGTGTGTGTGTGTGTTAAGGTTAGTCAGAAGAAACAATGAAATTCTTTATTAGTTTATCCATGTGTGGGTGCTGAATGTTTTCTTTAAATTTTCCAAGGAAATGAAACAAAGGGAAATGAAATAAAAAAAAAGGAAAATAAAATAGAATATTCATGTTATAACATTTATGAAATCCTCATCAAACAGTTGAGAATGCATGTGTCATCATGTTTTCAGTCCATGTACAGGAGTCGCATTTCACTTCAGTTGGAGAAAATTTGAATTTCTACATCAATTTCCTTGTATAACGGTCCATTTCATCAATTTTCTCTAGCATCCACTCAAGTAAGCCTGCACTGCAGTGAACCATCCTAGGTGGTGATGGTGCACACACTTGGTTTCTGGGATTAAGTTTAGTCTTCAGAACCTTACACTGTTCAAAGTTGGTCCTTTTGCACTCTCTCCTTCAAGAGATATTGCTTTCTCCATTTCTGTCATTCTTATTCTATTACATAATATCATCCCACTGCAATTCTCCCATTTTCCCCTCTGTATGGTTCTTGTCAAAATCTTTGTGATGCCCATCACCATCTAGAAGTTCAAATTCACTATATAAATAGTTTACACCAAAGAACTAATCTCTTTTTCTGATTTTGCAAAGTGTTTAAGATTATCCATAAAGAGCAGAGGATTAAGCAGATGTTTATGTCACTTTGACATGCTTGATATCAACACTGTCAAGCTTTCGAGTGTGAGAAAATAGTAGTTCTCTATTTTCTCATGAAATTTTAAACATTCTCAGTGATCTTATACATGTTCAGAGACTCCAGTATCCATGTGTATGGTATAATATCATATGAATTTTTGAAATCTATCCAGGAGAACCATTTTATCAGTAGGCAGGGTACTTTTGTGTTCTGTGACAGTTTTCTGAAGCTTTCTGCTTGACAAACTGTAAGTCATTCATTTCCAGATATAAGTACACATGTTCAGCAATTATTCCTGTTAGAAATTTTTTCATCAAATTAAAGCATGTAATAAGATGATAATCTATGATCACAGAAACCTTGTTTCAAGATAAGGGTTGTTCATTCTTCGACAATCCAGTCTAGTGTCACATCATCAAAAGTGCATTAGTCCAGGTAAAAAAGTTAGCTGCCATTGTATTCCCTTGAATTCTTTCAGTCAGAAATTTGTGCTTTCCAGTTTGGTAGCATCTCAACCTGACTTTTTACATCCTCAGACATTCTATTGACTGGATTCTGTTGATTCACAGCCTTGGTTACTTGCTCCGCTTTCACTAATACCAATATTTTGTATCCCTGTTATATGCTACTGGCTGAAACCACTTCTTCCAGATCAGGGGGCTACACACTCTTTGGCCTCACGTCACAAATCCCTGTAAGACGGCCAACAGTTTGAACAAAAGAGCATATTTTATTCATATTGAGAGCCATCTGACTTTCATTGCTTTACTGGAGACTCAGATCTTAATTTTCTCCATCTTTGTTTAGAAACCCTTCTTTTTTAGGCTGAATTTCCTTTCCAACATTCTTTGCACATATTCCTTGGCATTCTTCCAAAACCCTTATACAATTCTCAATCTTCCTAAGACTCTCAGAGTTGCTGTGTTTTGTTCAATTCACCTCTTTGACTGAAATTCATTGTACTTTCCTTTGTTCTTCTGCCTAGCATCTATGCATTCTTCTACTATAATTGCTCCTCCCCTGAGCAAACCTCATAGTTCTGTGATCTTGCTTGTGTGTACATCCTGCAGGACTATTGAACTTCATGGATTAACTTCACAGTTTTCCTTTCAACAAACTCTAGGTTGATAAGATGCTGCTGACTCCCTCATGCTATCAATTTCATCTTTCAAGTATTTCCCGTTCATTGTCTTCTTGATCAGATGGTAACTGTACTGTGGGTGTTAGGTGTCTACGAGTATACTCCATGGCTCCTGTATTGAAATCCTAGTTTTTACTATCTTCACCTAACCTGTTAACTACAGCCTCCTCTATGGTCTTAGGTTTATCAAGAGCAGTTTCATTGCATTAAAGGCTGTGAGCTGGCAGAAACGTTAGCACACCATGCGAAATGCTTAGCAGTATTTTGTCTGGCAGAATCATTAATTAGTACACCAGCTGAAATGCTTATTGGTATTTTGTCTGTCTTTACATTCTGAGTTCAAATTCCGCTAAGGTCAACTTTGCCTTTCATCAATAAATTTAGTACCAGTTTTACACTGGGGTTGATGCAATCAACTTTGTCCTTGTTTGTCCCCTCTATGTTTAGCCCCTTGTGGGCAGTAAAGAAATAAGAGCAGTTTCATTACTCTTTTCTTCCAAGGCTTCCTCAAATATCATACAGACCTCGTAAACTTCTCTCAACACAGTGCTTTATTTCTTCAGTTTCTATAAAGACGATACCAAGTGGCAGGATTCTGTTACCATCGGAACCAAAATCTTCAAAGCTACCATAAAAGGAAAGGAAAAAAATCAAATGACAGGAGAGAAATTCTTGACAAAATCAAACTCGTCCTCCACTAACATTACCATGCAATCAATGCAATTGGCTCTTCTGAGCAAGAATTGGTCTACCTAAATCATCAACTCCATCATCACATGGGAAGCATTCAGCAAAGAAGAAACTAAATTCTTGGATACAAGATAAAGCCACTGCTGCTGCCAACAAGAGTTAGTCTTACTTAAGACCGTTCACTAGATGACAGCTAGTGGAATCCAGGCCTTCCAGTTCCAACCTGCTGTGCATAACCATTAGTTCTCCAGTTACCTCCTCAGGGTTCCCTATGACAATCCCGTAGCCTAGGAACTTTCTTTCTTCATTATGAGAATGATTCGATCGATGTTGGGTTCTTGGTTCCCTTTTGTGTTTATCATGAATTACACCTGTCCAATGAGACAATACACTCACACTACATGAATTGCTCTTCATCTGCCCTGTGCCTCGACACCAACCCAGTTATTGTTATGTTCATCAGTAGAAAGTTTCAAAAACGCTCAAAGACTTGATATCAAGTCGCAGAACAATGAATACCATGTACCAGACTCTCATTCCTCAAGTCATTTCTTGTCACTTTCTGCTGATGTGTGTGTGTGTGTTTATACACACACACATTGGTTCAGCACTGATGTTGGTTCTACCCTGATATATATATATATATATATATATATATATATATATATCGTACATATACTCTTTTACTCTTTTGCTTGTTTCAGCCATTTGACTGTGGGCATGATGGAGCATCATCTTCAGTTGAGCAAATCAACACCAGTACGTATTCTATTGGTTCCTTTTGCTGAACTGCTATGTTACGGGGACATAATCACACAAACATTGGTTGCCAAGCAATGTTGGATGGACAGACACATAAACATATACACACACATACATATATATATATATATATATGTGTGTGTATATAATATATATTGGGTTGTCCGGAAAGTTCGTGCCAATTTTTAAAGGAAAGAAAAAGGTCAATAAATACTTGCCATTACATTTTTAATCAACCAAATATGAACCATTTTGTTACACAATGTGTCTCCATCTTTTCTTTAACTTGAAAATACCCTCTTCCCAGAATTGAGGTGGTTTTAGGGCAAAGAATTCATCAAGGTGTCTTTTTATGTCATCCAAGGAATTGAAATTTTTACCATTAAGACTATTCTGCAGAGACCTGAATAAGTGGAAATCCGAAGGAGCAATATCTGGTGAATATGGAGGGTGGGGTAATACATCCCAGCTGAGCTGCAGCAATTTTTTTCTATGTTTCCCAAAGAAACATGCGGTCTTCCATTATCATGTTGGAAAACAACACCCTTCTTGTTGGCCAATTCTGGACGTTTCTCTTGAATTGCAGTTTTTAACTCGTCCAGTTGTGTGCAGTATTTCTCAGAATTAATTGTCTGGTTACTTGGGAGAAGCTCATAGTACAGAATTCCTTTCCAATCCCACCAGATGCAAAGCAAGACTATTTTAGGGTGAAGAACCACTTTTGCCAGTGGCTAAGGGTGGCATCACAATATAAAAAGTACATTATAATAGGTTTATCATATCTCCTTGAAAAAGTATATTTGTATAATTGTATAAATGTATAAAGATTCATTGGATTTCAAAAATCTGCCCTTACTGTACCACCATTCAGCATGTACTCTTTCTATGCTGAAAGAGTACAGTACAGTATGGGCAGATTTTTGAAATCCAATGAATCTTTATACATTTAGACAAATATACTTTTTCAAGGAGATATGATAAACCTATTATAATGGGTAATACTATGTGTACTTTTTATATTGTGACGTAATCTTTGGACTAACAATGTTTGCGGCTGAAGAGAGCTTTAAACCATCTTTTATATCAATAATACACTGATGTAATAATGGATTGTTTATAAAGCTTGAAACATGTGTACCACGATATCCTTTGTGTTCAGTTTATAATTTATATTTGATATATTCTCTCACCTCTGCCACTATCTGGCATATACAGGTGCTTACACTTATCAAGTTTTCACTCTAAATTTACAGTACCTACTTGATCTATATATAAAATATATATATATATTTCTATATATAATATGTATATATATATATATATATATATATATATATATATATATATGTATATATATTTATACATACATGCTATATTTTTACAAAGGAAAAGTTGGACTTGGATCTTGTCACCCACTACGTATATATAGGACTAAATTCAAACTTTACTACATCCGACATTTCATTGTCTTATATACTGGCTTGTAAAGTAATCTTAACTGCAAAATATAAAATGGAGCATCACCAAGAAAGCAAAATCTTACTATGGCAATGGAAAACCTTGCAATTTCCTTACAAGAGAAACATATAAAATATTATTTGAAAGAAAAAAAACAACAGTCACTTTCATTAAGAACCACTGAGAATGAATTACTGCAATTTGGTACAAAATATACAGAACATAAATATTTGTCTTGTATGTGCATAATATTTACAGTTACCTACCAACATCATCTTAACACCACAACATTTTTATTTTGCATTCACAATACCCCTGAAAAAATTGATACCTTGCATTTGACATATTTCTGTACATTTGGCATGCATATCACCATAACTGCTCATCTCTATATATTTATACTGACAATAAAGGTTGACTTGTAGTACAGACATCAGAATAATGTAGTTAGTTACCTTTGAGAGATTGCAGAACAAGTATGAATGTTTTAAAAATTGTAATTATTGTATGAACATAACTATCCATTTTATGAGATGCATAATTTAGTCACATATTTCTGCTAAACTAGTTACCCATTTGCTTTTATATCTACCCCTTTGAACAATTCAAGCCATGTTGCCAGTGCATATGAATGTTCGTACTAGTAACGTTTAAATACTCAAATTTTATTTTTAATGTAATACTTAAAATTCTTAATACTTTGATAATAACATTTCTTATCTTTCAAGCATCATATTTAATATGATATAACTTTAATCTCATATTTTATTAATATCATTATAGTAATATTTATCTTTTAAGCCTCGTATTATAAGTCTCCATATTGATAAAACAACTTTTGCTTTTTTCTTCTTAAAAAAAAAAACGAAAATAAAAAAGAACATAAAGAAATATATATTGCAAATACTGAGGTTGTTGAGAAAACAATGCACAAACCATTTTCTAGAAAACTACAAATGATGATTGTCAAGAATTTGTCAGCCTTTTTCTTTTCTTTTTATTCCTTTCTTTTTATTCATTTTTTCTTTCTTTAATTTTTGTACCATCTCTTACATCTCTCTAATAAGAACATTGCCTAATTTCATGAAATAACTATTCTTTTTCTGTTTTTTTTTTAAAAATGCAGATGCTTATGTATTAAATTACTCTCCTTTCAAATTCTAGCAAACTTACTTACCTACCAACTCACACAGTCCGATCTTCTGTACCACTTCTTCTATACTCACCACAATCTTTTCTCTTTACCAATGGAACAACAATTCATCTTCTCTACAACAGGACACCTGTTCCTGTCCGTCTGTCCTCTCTTTAACCTTTCATCACCAGATATAAAGCCACTTCCTTCAACGTTCTACCCTCTTGATTGTGGTTCTTGTCTTGTCAGTTACTTGGTGACCTCACTGGTGCTGGTGCCATGTAAAAGGGACCCAGGACACTCTGTAGAGTGGTTGGTATTAACAACAGCATCCAGCCATAGAAACCATTTCCAAAGATGACATTGAGTCTTGATGCAGTCCTCTGGCTCATCCCCCTCTGTTGAAGCTTCCAACCCATAGCATCATGGAAAATGGACGTTAAATGATGATGAAGATGAATGACAAAACCTGATGATTAATAAACTCACGTTTTTGAACAGAAATAGGCTGACAGGGGTAATATGTATTATACATTGTATTATACGCATCTACATCATTAGTTAAGTTCAGTTTTTCATGTTACTCTGAATTGGGTGACTATATTACTGCTTATATAACCAGATACTAATTTCTGCCTGTCTTTTAAGTCAGAGACATCTTATTGATCTGTCTTTGAAGATATAAAGTCGGAAGACAGAAGAAAATGACAAGAATGTCACCACGTATTGCTCTGTGATTTCCTGAGACACTAATGTTAAACAAACTCATGCAATCATGCATATGTACACACACACACACACACACAAATATATACAGCAATCCTTCCTTTACCAATCTACTTGCATGGTTTTGATGACATTTTGCTCAAAGTGCTACACAATGGGACTGAACCAAAATCATGTGCTTGTGAGGCAAACTTTTTAACCACACAGCCATGCCTGTGCCTGTTAGCTATGCCTGCTGCTGCTAATGCACATGCATGTGTATGTGTGCACATGCACCTGTGTTTGTCCACACCACGACTTGACAAGCAGGTGTTGGTTTGTTTACATTTCCATAAAATAGCAGCTCAGGTAAAGAGACCAATACTAGACGTAAAAGAGAAAAGTACTGGAGTTCATTTGTTTGAGTAAACTCTTCAAGGAGGTGCCCCAGCATGACCACAAACTGATGACTGAAAAAAATGAAAAGTAACCTGTGTGGTAAGCAGCTTGCTTACCAACCACATGGTTCTGGGTTCAGTCCCACTGCATGGCACCTTGGGCAGGTGTCATCTGCTATAGCCTCAGGCTGACCAAAGCCTTGTGAGTGGATTTGGTAGACAGAAACTGAAAGAAGCCTGTCATATATATATATATATTTACATAATGTTTGTGTGTCTGTTTTGTGCCCCCCACTATTGCTTGACAACCAACGCTGGTGTTTTTATGTCCCTGTAACTTTGCAGTTCGGCAAAAAAAAACTGATAGAATAAATACTAGGCTTACAAAGAATAAGTTCTGGGGTTCATTTGTTCGACTAAAGGCAGTGCTCCAGCATGGGTCCAGTCAAATGACTGAAAGAAATACAAATACAAAAAAAAGGGATTAGTAGTTTGACCAGCCCTCCCTCTTAATATTGGTTTCACATTTTGGCCCAAGGCTAGAAAATTTAGAGGAAGGCGTAAGTCGTTGACCCAAAGGATTAACTGGTACATTATTTTATCAGCCCTGAAAGGATGAAAGACAAAGTCAACCCGTTGGCGGAATTTGAACTCAGAACATAAAGACGGACAAAAAGCCATGAAGCATTTTGTCTGGAAGGCTAATGATTTTGCCAGCTTACTCTCTTCCTCTCTCTCTCATATATATATATATATGTGTGTGTGTGTATATATATATATATATATGTATTTAAGTACTGGAAGCGATTCTTTCAACAAAAATTTCTTCAAGGTGATGCCCCAGCATGGCCACAGTCTAATGACTGAAACAAGTAGATGATAAAAGATAATAGTTAATTTTTCCATTTTATGTTTATGTTTATCTAAGAAGTATCTTTTCTTTTCATTACTTCTTTTTCTTTCTTTTCTTCTTTCCTTCTTTCTGGTCTTCATCCTTTTTTCCTTTCTTTTTTTCCATATTTTTTCCTTTCTTTTTCCTTCAGTCTGGTATTTACCTTAGTATTTAGAGGCAGGCAGTTTGTGAATACTTCATTGAAATGCCATAGAAAAGTTCTATTCAGAGCAGTTCAGTATAGTACATTGGCCTGTAGTATAATTAAGTAATAATAAGCTTACAGATTAGTTCAGTACAGTAAGCTTATAGTACAATTCACTATAGTACAATAACCTTATAGTCCTCTTCAATACAGTTCAGTAGCCTTATAGTACAGTGCATTAACATTACAATACAGTAACCCTATAGTTCAATATAGTGCAGTAACTTTATAGCCTAGTATAGTATGTAACCTTGCATTATAGTATGCTTGGAGTTCAGAGCAGTACAGTATAGTAGCTTTATAATTCAGTACACTATCTAACTTAATAGTATTATAGTAAGGCAGTGAGCTGGCTGAATTGTTAGCATGCCAGGTGAAATGCTTAACAGTTTTTCGTCTGTCTTTATGTTCCGAGTTCAAATTCCACCAAATTCGATGTTGCCTTTCATCCTTTTCGACTCGATAAAAGAAGTACCAGTTGAGCACTTGGGGTTGATGTAATTGACTTAACCCCTTCTCTCAAAGTTTCTGACCTTCTGGCAAAAATTTGAAACCAATATCAGTATACACAATAGGACGGTGAGCTGGCAGAATCATTAACAAAATATTTAGCACCGTTTCATCCATCTTTACATTCTGAGTCCAAATTCTGTTGAGGTAAACTTTGCCTTCCATCCTTTCGGTGTCAGTAAATTAAGTACTAAAGGCACTGAGCTGGCAGAAACGTTAGCACACTGTGTGAAATGCTTGGAGGTATTTCATCTGTTTTTGCATTCTGAGTTCAAATTCTGCTGAAGTCGACTTTGCCTTTCATCCTTTCGGGGTCAAAAATTAAGTACCAGTTGCGTACCGGGGTTGATCTAATCAACTGGCCCCCACCCCCAAAATTTCAGGCCTTGCACCTAGAGTAGAAAAGAATAAATTAAGTACCAGTTGAGCAAGGGAACGATATGATTGACTTACCCCCTCCCTCAGAATTGCTTCCCTTGTGCCAAAATTTGAAACCATTATTATCATTCGCTGGCAGAACTGTTAGCATGCTGGGAAAATATGCTTAGTGGTATTTCGTTTTTCCTTACGTTCTGAGTTCAAATTCTACCAAGTTCAACTTTGCCTTTCATCCTTTCGGGATCAATAAATACCAGTTGAGCACTGGGATTGATCCCCTCTCCTGGAAATTACTAGCCTGTGCCAAAATTCGAAACCAATATCATAGTAGAGTACAGTAGCCTAACAGCTAAGTACAGTAACCCTATAAAGTACACTATAATGACCTTATAGTTCAGTACAGTAACCTCATGGTACAGTAACCTTATTGTACAGTTCAGTTCAGTACAGTTCAGTACAGTGCAGTAAATTTACAGTACATTTCAGTATAGTACATTTCAATAACCTTATAGTACAGTTCAGTACAATAGCTTTATAGTTGAATATGATACAGTAACTTTATATTACTGTACAGTAGGGTAACCTTATACTACAGTACGGCATAATGTTCCATAGAAGAGTCGTGCACCAGTTAATCTTTGAAATGTAATGAAGCGAAATTTTGAAATTTTGTTCAAGTGAATAATAATGGAATAAATGGAGAGATGACACACACATATGCACACATACATACACATGCACGCGCACACGCATACATACATACACACGCCACATGCACACTTACGCACACACACCTATGTACATGCATGCACATACACAAAGGCACACACACTCGCATGCACGCACTTTCTCCCTCTCCCTCTCTCAAACACTCACAAGCTCACATTCGCACTCTCACACACGCATACACTCTCTCCTTCCTTCCTCTTTCAAACAATCACTAGTTCACTCACACACACACACACACACACACACACACACTGTCTTTCTTGAACATATTACATGCACATATACACGCTCACACACAGAAACTAGACAATAAGGAAAACCTTTCTTTTCATTTCTCTCTCTTTTTCTCTCTCTGTCTCTCCCTTTTTCCCTTCCTCCCTTTCTCTCTCCCTCCTTTCCCTCCTTTCCTCTCTGTCCCTATCTACCAAACAGTACAAAAACAAACAAGGAAATAAACCTCATCTTCTCCCAGCCCATCACACACACACACACACACACACACACACACTCATACACACATACAATATATAAATTAATAAAGAGGATCATAAAAAGTACTATAACAACAACTACATCATCATCATCAACAACGAAAGATGCAACATCCCAATGTGTAAGGCCTCTATGTAGTCATTCAATTTGCAAGAAATAGTAGCTCGATCAAAACTTCTCTGAAATTACGTCCTATTATCTGTCTTAAAAGAAGGATGGATACATGGGTTGGGGGACAGCACCAGCCCTAGAAGCAAACCTTGCCTGATACAATATAATAGATGGGCTGGTCATGGTTGGTTGCTTTGGTTGTGTCTTACTCAGAGAAGACCTGGGGTTAAACAACAACAAGTAAAACAGCAGAAGCATCCTACACACAGAGAAAAATAAATAGAAAACTACAAAACAAAATAACACCAACAACAATAACAATAACCACAGCAACAATAAGTACAACTGTAGTAAGAATAACAACAGCAGCTTAACTACAACTGTAGTATGAATAACAACAACAGTAGCAATAGCAAAACTCACAACAACCACAGGTACAGTAACAATAACAACTACACCAACAATAACAAATCTATGACAATACCAGCATTAATAAAATACCCTGTAGAATTTTTAGGGAATTCTTTTGATGTCCCCAACAATGCAGGGGTTTAATTGACGCCCTAGTGCTGTGAAGATCCTATTGCTCCACCACCACCCCGTTCCCTTTCGTTGTCTTCCCTTTGTGTCCCCAGCCTCCTATTTCCTCTTTGTATCAAAGAATGAAAATACCTCAGTAATGATCAACAATATCAAATGTTGTTGTTGTTGGTAGTGGTGGTGGTAATGGTGGTGGTGGTGATGATAATAGTGGTGGTGGTGATGATGATAGTGGTGGTGGTGATGATGATAGTGGTGGTGGTGATGATGATAGTGGTGGTGGTGATGATGATAGTGGTGGTGGTGATGATGATAGTGGTGGTAGTAGCAGTGGTGGTGAAGTGGGTGTTTGTTGTTTTGTCCCAGGCTAAGCCAGATAGAACAGAAGAGTGATGAAAGGCTCTCCAGCTGTGACTATCCCATCTTTTTCCTGATGTGTAGGGAACCATTATTATCATCATCGTGGTAGTCGTCATCATCATCATTTAATGTAGGTTTTTCCATCCTGGCATGGCTCAGTTGGTTCAAGTGGTACTGGTGAGCCAAAAGACTAAACAAAACCCCTAGTGTCTGTTTTGGCATGGTTACTATGGCTGGATGCCCTTCATAATACTAATCCCTTTACAGAGTATAACTGAGTGCTTTCTACATGTCATAGGCATTGGTGAGGTCACCAAATCCCTTGCAAGACAAGACTCTCTTCAGCTGAAGAGGAGATTTGTATTAAGTTAAGTAGCCTTGTATCAGATGTTGAGAGTCTAAAGTATGAAAGGAATGGTACTTTGTTGTAATTTGAGGGAGATTTAGCAGCTATTTCAAGCAGCTTAAGTGTTCATGAAATAACCCACATTCATTTAAAATATTGGTTTAAATTTTGACACAAGGCCGGCAGTTTCAGGGGGTAAGTTGATTACATTGACCCCAGGATTCCACTGGTTCTGATTTTATCAACTTCGGCAGAATGAAAGGCAAACTCCACCCTGGTGGAATTTGAACTCAGAATGTAAAGATGGATGAAATGGTGCTAAGCATTTAGGTTAGCATGCAAGTGATTCTGCCAGCTGGCCACTTTAACATCCATCCATAATATTCTTTTCTACTCTAGGCGCAAGGCCTGAAATTTTTTGGGGAGGCGGGGGCCAGTCAATTAGATCGACCCCAGTATGCTACTGGTACTTAATTTATCGACCCTGAAAGGATGAAAAGTAAAGTCAAGCTCGACAGAATTTTAACTCAGAATGTAAAGACAGACGAAATACCGTTTAGCGAAATACCGCTAAACGTTTCTGCTAATATTTTGGTGGAATGTGGATTATTATAGAATTGGGCACAAGTAACAATCAAATAAGACTTGTAATAAAGTACTTTAATTAAAACCTTTAAAACATCTGTTCATGGAGAAAGGTTCATGGCTGAGTGGTTAGGGTGTGGCTCTTAGGATTGTAAGATCATGGTTTTGATTCTTAGACTGTGTAGGGAGTTGTGTTCTTGAGCAAGATATTTCATTTATTTTATATTGCTTCTGTCCATTTGGCTGACAAAAATGAGCAATCTTGCAACAGACTGGGTCCTCTTCAGAGAGAATGTTGTGCTCTGAGTCATTTATACACTCCGGAAACTGAGCAACCTGCCTTATTAATCCTCAGACTTGAAACAGTAATGTCAAGGTGATAATGATGATGATGATGGCAATGTGACATTCATGGTAGTGAGGGGAGAGATGTGTGTCCTGCTTTTTTAAATCAAAGTGGAGCATGGGATGGAAATGGTCGAGAAACACCAATGAAGAGGCTCCCACATTGGCTCCAAGTGGTGTTGATGATAAAAGAGTGATTAGGGTGATGGTGACGGAAGGGCTGAGATGGTTGTGGTAGTGGTAGTTTTGTATTTGTAGTTGTGGTGATAGTAATAAGGATTACAGGTGATGTTAGAGGATGTTAGTGTTGATAGTGATGTAGTGGATGGTCATGATGATTATTATGATGGTGGTGGTGGTGGTACTGTTGGTGGTGTTAGTGATGCTTGTGTTGAATACTGTGGATGTGATGATGGTAGTGGTGGTGGTGATGGTGGTCGTTGTCAGGCTGGTCTTGTTGGTGACATTAGTGGTGGTAGTGTTGCTGATGGTCATGTCGAGCACTATGGATATGATGGTGGTGATAATGATGATGATGGTAGTAGTGATGGTGGTGGTGGTGTTGATAGCGTTGAATGTTGTGGATCTGACTGACAGTGTTATGATGGTGGTATTGGTGGCTTTGAGAGGTAATAGACAATACTAGGTATTTTGATTTTGGTTGTGCTTTCAGGAGTGGTGATTATGGTGGGGATGCGGTGGGTGGGAACAGAGATAAGGATTTCCTTTCTGATAAATGCTAGTCTTCAACATAAGCAAACATTTTCTGAGATTCCAGGAAAATTCTTGTTCCTTTGCTCTGGATACAAAGTATTTGTTTGCAGCCCCCACTACACCCTTATAAAAGTCTGGGTTGTAGTGCTGCTGATAATGCTGGTGTTATAATGATTATGGTGGCTGTGGTGCTGATGCTGATGCTGATGATGATTATGATAGTGATTACGGTCATTATACTAATGGTGGTGGCAGTGGTACTTGCTGGTAGTGTTGGCAATTTTGGTGCTTAATGCGGTGGCGATGGTGGCAGTAGTGAAGGGTGTTTTAATAGAAGTAGGTTTGGGACTGTTATTACTGTTATTGTATTAATGGTGATTGTGATGTTGTTAGTATTGGCACAAGTATTTATGGTATTGATATCATTATTGACGGTGGTGGTGGTGGTGGTTGCTGTTTGTTGTTATTGTTGTCTTGGTTGTGGTGTTTAGATTAAGCCAAGGGAGGGAGGGAGTTGGTGGTGGAGTGCGGTTGTTGTGTGTAGGGGTGTGGAGGAACAGAAATTCATGTTTTGGGCAAAGTATAGCATGAGTGGGGGATGAGGAGCAAGGGGAGAGGAGAATGGAATGGAACAGTTTCTCACCATTACCCATTACATGGTTCAAAGCTTCTAATCCAATCCAGTCCTGCCCACCTTA
>NC_043010.1:2222787-2235287 GCF_006345805.1 Octopus sinensis | reverse complement strand
CACACACACACACACACACACATATATATATATATATATATAATATATTTGTTTATATTTGAGTGAAAACAATTAAAGGACAAAACACTCACACAGTTGAAGTTCTAGTTATTGAGTAACAAGTTGTCTTAGTTACTCGTGTTACTTAAAGTTGCGCGGACATGAAAAAACATCCACCTCCTCTGACATTTATAAGCATGTATATATACATACACATACACACACACACACACACATACACACACACAGAGGGGAGAAGGAACACACACATATATCGCCCCCTCACTAAAGCTACTCTATACTATTTCCTTTATTCTAAATAATGTTTATATATATATATATATATATATTTTTTTACAAATTACTCTGTCCTATGTTTCCTACCGGTATTACAACTCTTATTTCTACTCCCTCCCACCCCCGCTCAGTCTTCCTCCTACTTCTCTCATCCATAGAGATATGGAGCTATAATTAAAGTGAGCATGTCAAGTTGAACTTGTTCTAGCCATCCAGTCACTGCCTCACTCAATCACACCCATCGACCTTGCTGTGGAAAACAGACCTGAAATCCATCTGGGATTCATTCCATTTATATTCTTCACACACTCCTTCACCGAATGAGGGATGGAATGAGTGAGTGATCAATTTCAATAAATATAGATACACATCTATGCAAACACAAGTATATGCGTATTATATATATATATATATCTGTATATATATATATTTTTACCAATATATATATAGATAGATATATGTAAACACCAGTATATGCGTATTATATATATATATACATAAAATATATATATATATTTCTCTCTCTCTCTCTCTCTCTCTCTCTACACACACACACATATATATATATATATATATATATATATGTGTGTGTGCACAGGCATGGCTGTGTGGTAAGAAGCTTGCTTCCCAACCATTTGGTTCCAGGTTCAGTCCCACTGCATGGCATCTTGGGCAAGTGTCTTCTACTATAGCTTTGGGCCAATCATAGCCTTGTGAGTGAATTTGGCAGATGGAAACTGAAAGAAACCTGTCGTATATATATATATATATATATATATATATATATATATATATATATGTATATATATTTATGCATGTGTCTTTGTGTCTGTGATTGTTCCCCCACCATCGCTAAACAACTGATGTATTAGATTTACAAAGAATAAATCCTGGGGTTGATTTCTGAGGCTAAAAACCCTTTAAGGTGGTGCTCCAGCATGACTGCAGTCAAATGGCTGAAACAAATAAAAGAGTATATATATATATATATATATATTTATATACACATGTTGGAGTCCTTTCAGTTTCCATCTACCAAATCCACTCACAAGGCTTTGGTCATCCCAAGGCTATGACAAGTTATTTGCCCATGGTGTCGCACACGTACACTCGCACATACATGAATACACATAATGTGTGAGTATGTATGCGTGTGTATGTGTGCATGTATGTGTGATTAAGAATTTTGCTTTCAAACCAAATGTTTTCAGGTTCAATTTTATTGTGTGGCAACTTACGTTATATTTCTACTTATATATATATTTGTCTCTCTCTCTCTACATCTATATTTCTAAGTGCGGTCCTCATTCCATTTGTCTGAGAATTTAGAACTACTGAGCTTCAGGATATATTTTTATGTGGGATGTAAACAATATCAACAGTGTATGCTGAAGTATACACACATACACTCATGCACGCACGCACACACACATGAAAGGCTTCCATACAATTTCCATTTCACTGAATTTGCTTGGTAAATATTGGTCAGCCTTCAGCTGTAGTGGAACACACTTCCACAAAGTGGCGAACCATGGAATTGAACATGAAAGCACATTGTTCTGAAGAAGAATTATTAACCACTCAATCTTGCTAGTTTGTTTTATATATGATGATGGCTGTCCACTCATGATCAAGGAAGACCATTGCTGACCCTGTGCGCTCTAGGACTAACTTATATTTTGCATTTGCAGCTCCATTGGTGGCTAATGAGCCCTGCTCTTGACAAGCATACATGACTGCAAACATTGCAGACCAAGCTTCCCCCATTCACCACTCTAGTAGTGCACTTTCAAGCAGCACGCTTAAATTCTTCATGAAGAATAAGTGCTTTTACATAGGCATCGACCCCCTCCTTAACCGGCTTCCTCCATTTGTGGTGATGGCAGGCATTGCTCTTCCTGTCAGTCTCCTGCATATCACAGGCCTTTAATGAGGACTTGACACAGAAGATTGATATCTGACATATATTCCCAGAGAGCCAACCATAGTAAAGGCATGAGTAAAAGCAGCAGCAAAGTACAAAGAAAAGAGAGTTGGGGCAAGATGTCACCCTGCTTGACACCATTCTCTACAGGAACACGTCCCACCATGCCACCACCAACATTGACCCAAGCCTCCATCCCATCATGAAAGGATTTAATTATGGATACAAAGTGATCCGGACATCCAAGTTTGCCAAGTATTTTCCATAGCAAAAATTGCTGTGTACTGTGCATGTGTACTAACATCACTCCTTTACTATTGTGAGACATGGACCTTTTACAAACATCTTGAAAGCTTTCATCAGAGATGTCTCAGACACATTCTGAATGTTGGATGGACCTTAAAACTCCAGACACACAAGTCCTGAGGATAGCTGATATCTTGAGTGTTGAGGCAATGGTGCATAGGCACCGGTTACGTTGGACTGGGCACCTTATTAGAATGAAGAATAGCAGGATCCCTAAGCAGATGCTCTATGGAGAACTTGTGAATGGAAGGAGACCCTGGCAGAAACCAAGGCTGTTTTATATATATATATATATATATATGTATATATATATATACATGCATACATATGCACATATACATGTATATGTGTGTGCATCATCATCATCATCCTCTAACATCCATTTTCCATACTGGCATGGGTTGGATGACTTGATCCATGCTGGTGAGCTGGGAAGCTTCTCCAGCTTATAGTCTAATTTGGCTTGGTTTTTATGGATGGATGCCAACCACTTTTAACATGCTACTGGCATGAGCACTTTTATGTTGTACCATCATGAGTACCTTTCATGTAGCACTTGTAGGCTCTTGTAGACCAAGATACAAAAGAATGGAGAATTATACATTCTTTAATCAACCCACACTTACATACGGTGGAAAGATGATAGAGAGACAAAGACTGTATCTAGAGGCTTACATTGCAATGTATTATCATCATTGTATTAACATCTACTTTTCTTTGCTTGCATGGGTGGAATGAAGTTTAGTGGGGCAGATTTTCTATGGCCAGATGCCTTTCCTGTCACCAACCCTCACCTGTTTCTAAGGGAGGTAATATTTCTGCATGCCCAGATAGGTTTGCTCAGAATGCTGGATATGAATGGTGTTTATTTACTGCAATTACACAATGTCAAAGCAAGAGGACATTAACACAAATACACTATCTCTCTCTCTCTCTCTCTCTCACACACACACACACACATGTGAATATATGATGGTCTTCTTTCAGTTTCCATCTAACAAATCCATTCACAAGGCTTTTATTGGTCTGGGGATAAAGCAGAAGGCACTTGCACAAGGTGCCACATGGTAGGGCTGAACCTGAAATCACGTGGAATCAAACTTATTAACTACACACTCATACCTGAGCCAACACACACACACATCTAGATTGGTGTTTATAAAGGTGGGGTATTTGCCCCACACCTGAAACAACAATATTTAGGCAAGATGTGGATTAATTCAGGAATGAGATATAAGCTTCAAGTGAACAAAATTCAACATACAATTTTAATTAAAACTTCTTTTGAATATATATTTATATATATATATATACAAGAAAAAAGCAACAAGAATATATATATATATGTTAAATACTAATTGCCTCAATTTGTGGTAGGTGTGTACATTCTTTTTTTCCTTTTTTGTAAAACATTGAAGTGGAGCATGGGACAAAAAAAAAGGATGAGATACACTGGCATAGATACAGTTTGTGTGAAAAACAGGAGATATACAATTCTAAATAAAAACAGGAGATATACAATTCTAAATAAAAACAGAACATAATATTTCATTAGTCATTTCAAATCGATATACTGTGTATGAATACATGCATACATGTATCTGCATCAAAGTTAGTGATGTAATTCTGAGCAGATTATGAAACAACTGTAAACTCTATGGAAATATTAAAATTCTATGCATCTTATCTCTCCATATATTATTTGTTGATATACATACATACACACACACACACACACACACACATATGTAAACACATATGTATAAGGAAATCATAAGATTTCCTTATGTAATGATTGTGTACATAAAGAATTCTAATGATATGCATACAATTACATGGAAAATACATAAAGTGATAAAGTGAATAAGATTATGGAAATTAACTGTATGTGTTTGTGTATGTCTGCTGTTTTTACATGTTACCTAATAGATGTAGAAAGGGAGAAGAAACTGTCAGCAATAAAGTGTAGTAAAGGTTGGTAAGGCATCTTAGTGAGATTATTTGATAATTAAATAGTAATTAAATGTGTATTAAATAACTGTACTGTCATGGTGATAGGATTCAATTATGGATTAAGTGCTCATTGAAATGTTTACATTTTCCAAAATCTCAGATTGTGTGTTTATATAGAGGTCAGAATCATAAAGTTTTTTAGGGTGTGGCTATTTTATCAGTAGCACAAAGGTCATATCTTTCATTCCCAACAGAGAGAAGAAACAGAGCTACTTAACAAAATTGCTATACATTACGGGTAACAATTTTATTCATTTGCATATTGGTATATTTTCTAGCAGTGTGTATTAAATAACTGTACTAGTGAGGCAGCAGGTGTTTTGGTAAATTGAGAGCAATTATAATAAGCATTCTAAGCTTGATTTTTTCCATGCATCATAATACTCAAGGAAAGTCAAAGTGTAGTGGATACAAGATATATTTCTTTCTAGGATTTCATTACCCGTAATTAGATATATGCATTATACATGAGTGCATTTTATATGTGAATAAATACGGTTGTCAAACTCTTCTTGGGTGCACTTTGTATTGAATTAGAAGAATGTATGTCAATTTATTCCCAACCTATCTACATTCATGCACACATTGACTCAGTATTTTAGCTTTATACATACGTGTATACATAAATACATATATATATACGTATATATATATACGTATAGATGTGTGTGCATGCCCGCATTCATCTAATTCATTTCTTAACCGCTCTTTCAAATTGTTGCTTTTTCTTTTCAATTTTTTTTATTTAATTTTCTTTTGTAGTTGGACCTTTTGTTGCAGTTATTGTTATTATTTTTATTGTTGTTGTTGTTTTCTTTTTTGTTATCTATGCTGTGTGGATGTTGATTCTATAGAATCCAGCCAATATATCGATGTATCCTTGATTATCTAGAGGACTCGAGATCTTGGACAAAAATATTATCAACTTTGCCTTGGGAGAAAATATCATTTAATTAGTCATGTAGGATAATGTTTTCAAAAGACATGAAGCATTACTCTACTCTGTTACCATACAACTCACTGGCAAAATAAATAAATAAAGAAAGAAAGATATACAGAGCTTCTTTTGATGCCTTGCATTTCACTTATATTGAGATTGATCCAACTTTCACGAGTACATGCATGTATGTACACATGTACACATGTATAATAAGCATAGCACATACAAAACCAGCATAGTAGTTATATAAGCTTTGCCATTAATTTATTACATTAGCAATGGGAAAGAGGCCTGCAAATTTATTGCTAATTTGTTATGTTTGAGTGTAGTGACAACCAGTATATTACTGGTACTGATTTTACTCATTGTTATTATCATTTAACATCTGCTTTTACATGCTGGCATGAATTAAATGATTTGACAAGGCCCAGTGAGTCGTAGGTGCTGTATCAAGTCACAATATCAGCTTTTGCATGGTTTCTATGGCTGGATGCCCTTCCTAATGCCAACCACTTTACAGTGCATAATTGGTGCTTTTCATGTGCCATTGGCACTACTGAGGTTGCCAAGCTGCTTGCAAGACAAGAACAGGTAAACATGTTGAGAGGCAAACAATTTTGAGAAGGGATTTAGTCAATTCCATTGACCCTAGTACATGACTGGTACTTAATGTTATCAAACCTGCAAGGATGTAAGGCAAAAAATGACTTTGGTGAGATATGAATTTGAAATATAAAAACATGGACCCAGCATAACAAGGCATTTTTTCTGTCACTCAAACTGCCTCTGTCATCCTGTTTTTTTTTTCTGGTTTTTTTTCCCCTTTTTCATCCAAATTTTCTTTTCAAATCTTCTGTCTTTATTCTCACTTGCTTCAGCCATTGGACTCTTTATATGCATTTGGTTAATTTCTTGATGATGATCATTTCATTAACTAACGGTTAATTGTTTGATGGCATTTTGCTATCTAATGTTAATTTGCTTGGATGTTTGATGATAAATTTTTTTATTGTTTCATCATCATCATCATCGTCATCATCATCATCGTATAATGTCCGCTTTCCATGCTAGCATGGGTTGGACAATTTGACTGAGGACTGGCGAACCAGATGGTTGCACCAGGCTCCAGTCTGATCGTTTGACAGTGTTTAACTGTTTGATAATGTTTGGATGTTTGATGGTGATTGTTTGTTTGATAATGATTGTGTTTTATGGCCATTGTTTCTGTTTGATGGTGATGGTTAGTTTGATGTGTTTTTGTTGTTTATTGATTGGATGCTCGATGGTGATTGTACGAGTATTTGATTATGATTGTGTTTGATAAATATTTCGTATTTGATAGTGATTGTTTATGCATTCGTATTTGTTTGGTTCATGATTGTTATGTCACTTGATGGTGATTGGCTATCTGATGGTAATTTGTGTACTTGTCTGGGTGTTTGAGGGTGATTTTTTTTTATCCTTTGAGCATGATAGGGTGTTTGATAATGTGTAGATGTTTGACTGTGATTATTTGTTTGATGATGATTGCTTGTGTCAAACAATCATCCAGTACAAACAAAAATCATGAAGCACAACCAATTGCCATTAAACATCTCCATCAAAAACAACCAACGACTAATCCAAGCATAAGTAATTGCCAACATAATACCACAATCAAACAAAAACCACCAAACGTCCAGATAAACACTGGCAAATAATCAATCACTATCAAACATGCAAATAAACACTCTCAAACAACCAAACATCTAAACCAGTGGTTTTCAACCAGGGTTCCGCCAGTACAGTCCAGGGGTTCCGCAAGAAGTTACAAAACTGCAAAAATCGGCAGTAATTTTTAATTCTCCTGTGCAGATATGTGTGCATAAGACTATTAAATTATTGCACAGGGGTTCCCCGAGCCAGTGGAATGTTTCCTTGTGGTTCCGCTCCAGCAAAAAGTTTGAAAAGCACTGATCTAAACACTCTCAAAACAATCGAATACCATCAAACAATACAAACAACTAAACTAGTACCACCAAACACTAAGCATCACTCGCAAACACAAATATTCATCTTCATATATAAATACTCAGTTGTTGGCTCTTGCTGTTGTTCTGCAGCCTCAGATCAGTTTGAAGAAAACCCATGATGAAATGCATTCCAATGACCCCAATGTCATTTTTGAGCAGCAGTTATATGGTTCAGTATAACATTTAAAAAGGTAAACTGTGATACGTTAGAGATTTGGTTACTATTTTGAGTCGGTCACATAACCATATATTCGGAGAGTAAAAACCGAAATTGTTTACCAATGAGTAATACATCCCACACACACACACACACACACACACACACTCTTTCTCTCTCTCTCTCTCTCTCTCTTACCCTTTCTATTTCATGTGATGGTTGAACTAAAGCCGGAAGAGGCTTTTGTTCATTACTTTGACAAAGTGTTGGCCAATAGGGTTGGTATAAGTTTTGGCTTAGCTCAGCAGGGTGATAAAGGAGAGGTTGCTTTTTCTGTCACATATATATATATAGTGATGAATAGACATGACTATAATAAAATATGAAAAAAACTAATAAAACACAATAGACATACAAAATTATAAAACAGTGACTGATACGTAAAATTGTTAAAAAAAAAAGATAGGTGTGGCTGTGTGGTAAGCAGCTTGCTTCTCAACCACATGGTTCCAGGTTCAGTCCCACTTGTGTGACACCTTGGGCAAGTGTTTTCTACCATAACCTCAGGCCGATCAAAGAGTTGCGAGTGAATTTGGTTGATGGAAACCAAAAGAAACCTGTCATATTTATCATCACATCATCATCATCATCATTGTTTAACTTCCGTTTTCCATGCTGGCATGAGGTGGATGGTTTGACTGAGGTCTGGAAAGCCAGTGGCTGCATCAGGCTCCAATCTTATCTGGCAATGTTTCTATAGTTTGATGCCTTTCCTGATGCAAGCCACTCCAAGAGTGTAATGGGTGCTTTTTATGTCCGACTGGCACAGGAACCAGTCAAGTGGGCCTGGCATCGATCACATTCGAATAGTGCTTTTTACACGTCATCGGCCACATTTGGATGATGCTTTTTACATGCCACCGGCACGGGAGCCAATCAGACAGACCTGGCATCAACCACATTCAGATGGTGCTTTTATGTGCCACCAGAATGGGAGCCTGTCAGAGGGCACTGGCCACAGCTATGGTTTGGGCTTTGGTTTTACTTGACTCAACAGGTTTTCTCAAGCATATCATATTGCCCACCGCATCAAGGGTACTTTTAAATGGGCTAGACATGCAACACTGGCATTGGCCATGTCTGTAATCCCACTTTAGTTTCTGGATCTTCTCAATCACAGCATATCTCCAAAGGTCTCAGTCTCCTGTCATTGCCCCTGCGAGGCCTAACGTTCAAAGGTCATGCTTCACCACCTCATCCTTGTCTTTCTGGGTCTACCTATATATGTATGTATGTATATTTATGTGTGTGTGTATGTTGGTGTGTTTATGTGTGTGTGTATGTTGGTGTGTTTATGTGCCCATACCTTACTGGTTCAGCAAAAGAGACTGATAGAATAAATACTAGGCTTATAAAGAATACGACCTGGGGTCGATTGCTTTGACTAAAAATCCTTTAAGGCAGTGCTCTAGCATGGCCACAGTCAAAATGACTGAAACAAGTAAAAGAATAAAAGAATACTTATAAACTGGGATGATTGATATTGTGAAATATGATTGCTCTACAAAGTTTCCAGATATGAGTATATGCAAAATTGTATACAATAATAAATATACTAAACTGTGAAATATGATTGATTATATAAAATTGTGAAATATGAATAATTGATATAATTGGTGCAGGTGTGGATGAGTGATTAAGAAGCTTGCTTCTCAAACATAAGGTCTTGAGTTCAGTCCCCCTGCCTGTCACCATAGGTGAGTGTCTACCATGGTCCCAGGCTAACCAAAGTGTTGTGAGTAGATTTGGTAGATAGAAACTGAAAAAAGACCATTGCATATGTGTGTATGTGTATGATGTGGTATCAGAAAGTTTCTGGACTCGGCCTGTATTGCCTGAGCAGATAGCAGCATTGATTGCATGTGCAATGAGAGCTGGCAGTGACTTTCACGAGGCAGTGTGCCAAGAGACATCACTGTGATAACTTTGCAGGTTGTGAAATTTGTGTTTTCGTGATCACAAAAAAAATGTATTCTGTAGTCTGCGATTTTGTCATGGACAGAAACAAAGAGCCAATGTGAAATTATGTGTTAACCTTCAGAAGTCTGCTATAGAAATATTGAGCATGCATTGGCAAGCTTACAGTGATGAGGCAAAGGGTTGTACACATTGTTTTGAACGGCACAGGTACCTCAAAAGCAGAACGTCTCTGGAAGATGATGAGTGATCTAAAAGATGTGCCACAAGCATTACCCTCATAAATGTAGTCCGGACCAGACCATCAATCAAAAGTTCTACTGTGGCATTTTGAAGTGTTTGAGGGAAAACATTTGGAGAAAGCAACTGAATTTGTGGAGCGTGAAGAACTGGATTCTTTGTGGCGACAATGCACCCTGTGTATCTGTTTCTCCCATGCCACCAATTCACAACTGATGTTGTTTTTTTAACATCTCCATAACTTAGTGGTTCGGTGAAAGAAACTGATAGAATAGGTAACGAAATTATAAATAAGTACTGATTGTTTGTAAGTACTAAGTAAGTACTGTTGATTTGTTTGACCGAACTCTTCAAAGTGGTGTTCCCACATGGTGACAATCTAATGACTGAAACAAGTAAACAATAAAAGATATACAAAATCGTAAATATATAAGCAACATATATATACATATATATATATATACACACACACACACATATATAGACATACACACACACAACTTGTCTTACCCATGTTGTCTCTTGGTCCACTGCTCCTTATGCCACACCAACTTTCCCATAACCACCTCACCTCCTCCTCTCCTCCTCTTCTTGCTTTTAACCTCTTTTCCAACATTGTTTATTCTTTTTATCTTTCACATCACCTTTTCTTATTCTCTTATTTATTTTTTTCTGATAAAGAACTACTGTCCAAAACGTCACATTTTCTCTTCTGTATAAATATTACACTAATATGGCTTTTGTTAAAGCTTGTCCTCCCATGTCTTTTACTTGTGCTCATTGCCATATTGTACATATGTGTGTGTGTGTGGTAATGCTGTGATAAAATGCACCTAGTACACTATGTAAAGTGGTTAGCATTAGAAACGGCATCAAACTGTAGAAACTGACCCTAAAATTAAACCTAGAGTTAAAATATGGATCTTAAGATTCAGTTAGGAGAGTGGCAATGATCTGCCAACATGTGCTGGCATGAAAAGCAAATGTAAAATCATTACACACACACACACATTCATGTATATACAATATATGCATATATATATATATATATATATATATATATATATATATATATATGCCTACAGACATACATGTATAAATATATATAAATACATGTATGAATATAAGTGTATATATATATATGCACACGTGTCTGTAACTGTGTATGTATATATATATATATATACACACGCACACATATAAATATATGTGTATGTATATATAATATATATATATGCATATATATACATACACACACATATATATATACATATATATACAATATATATATATATATACACACATATATATACACACATATATATATATACATATATATATATATACTATATACATATACATATATATATATATACACATATATATATATATACACATATATATATATACACACATATATATATATACACATATATATATATATATGCATATTATATACACACACATATATATATATATATATATATATATATATATATATATATATATATATATATATACATATATATTTACATATATATATACATATATATATATATATACACATATCTATATATATATGTGTGAAAAGGCTAATTCTACAAAACTGTGCAACACTCCTACAAGCGTATAATAAAAGGAAACAAAAATTCATACCTAATCAAAAGAAATCACTACTTATTTATAGCACACCTATCAGCATCTGGGTAAACAACGCACATCACTCTCACAGAACACAGCTCCCAAACCTTCTAAACTAGCTTAAGTATCTTTTTGTTAATATTTACACTGATTACATATATATATATATATATATATATATCAAATATCTATACTTTCAGTAATGTTTTTTTTTTCTAATCAAATTTTGGGTTGTTTTATTTTTTAGCAAATATACATGATATAAAAGGGACAAAGTTTAAAATGTATTCCGGCCTCATCTTTTAGATTTCGACAAAAGCCAAATCAAAGTACAGCTTCAAGCCAATTTACTTAATATATTAAACTGAGCTACAGTAGAGTGAGTGGTAGATTTCTTGGTGCATACAGTATTACTGGAAACATTCTTAAGTTGAATCAGTTCAATTCTATTCTAACCATTCTAAGTAATTTAATTTGAAGAAAATACAATTTTCTCCTTAAATCTATTTTGAAGCCTTAAAATAGAATCAAAATAATCACATATTACTGAAAATCCTGCAAACCTTTTTACAATTTAATCATGTTTTTTTTTATTATTTTTTTTCCTATATTTTTATATTTACATTTAATGTTTCTCAAAGCTACTTTGAAGACTGCTATATATAATTTTTGAAATAAAAAATATTTTCCTGGAAAACAAAAAATGACTATGTATATATGCAAGCACATATATGAGTGAGTTTGTGTATATGTACATATATATATATGTGTGTGTGTGTGCGTGTGTATGGTTAACAATGGAATACCATATCATAAACATAAATGTAAATTGATATATATATATATGAAAAACAGGTATCTCTCTCTCTCATACTATATATACTTGTATATGTATATATATATATATAAATGTATATATGTGTATATATATATATATATTATGTATATATACATATATATGTATATATATATGACTATATATGTGTGTATATA
>NC_043010.1:2215287-2220287 GCF_006345805.1 Octopus sinensis | reverse complement strand
CCTCATCACCATCATTCATCAACATCATCATCATCATCGCTGCTGCCACTGCTGCTACTGTTGTTATTGTCATCATCATTAATGTAACCAGTATTAGGATCCACACTTTAAGTGTACCATCAGCTTCATTTCCGTTAACATCATCATCATCATCAATAACAACTATGATAATGAGCTCGATGATGAAAACAATGACCTTGAGAATAAAGATAATAGGGATAATGATGATGAAGATCATGATGCTGATGTAGATGGTGGTGATTGTGATACTGGCGGTGGCTGTGATAGTGGTGATGGTGGTGGTGATGGTGGTAGTGGCTGTGATGGTGGTGATGTGAAGATGACGGTGGTTGTGGTGATGATGATGATGATGGTAATGGTGGTGGTGAGGAGGATAGATCTAAAAATGACATCTAGTATACATTGTGAACAAAAATCAGATTTTATTTTTTGTTAACACAGTTCAAGCATTTTAGAGCAAAGTAAATGACAATCATCTTTGTATTTATTTTTGTGTCTTGTCTTCAGGAGAATATTTTACAATTAGGGGAAAATTTGACAAGATACTTACATTTAGAAAAAAAAAAGACAAAATAATATTTTTTTTTTATTCAATTTTTCCTTGTTGTTTTTCCGTAAATCACGCATCTCTTGCTAAGTACACCATTTCTCTATTAAGATTCCTGTTAGTCATAATCCTTATAACTTCTTTTATTGAGTTGCTGCTCAGTGGAACTCATTGCTATCATCCTGTTTCCTTCTCGTCCCTTAACCTATGCACATTTAGATTAATCTGTCAAATGTATTTCGTATTTACCATAAATCCTTGAGTATAATCTGCAGTTTTTCCCCAAAATTTAAAGGTCAGAATCCCTAGAGCGTACTATATACGAGGTTAAAAATGAAAGGTATTTTCTAATCAATGTCCGAGTCTCTATTTGCTGTCTGGCAATGTTTATTCTGATACATTTTGTGATGTCGGGCGGGAAATACCTTAAGCTAAGCCTGAAAGCAATGAAGTCATAAAAGAATCATCCATAACTTGCAGTAAGCAACATTTATTAAAATAAAAGTATTCAGAACACAGAATAACATGTAACAAAAACAATTTGCAAACATATATACATTCCCATATAACAATTAAGAACATCACCATTATTATATTATACATGTGCGGAAGTGTTTGTTCGACTACGTGCTGCTGGCTTAATTACGCATGACTCAAGTTAGAGAAGGGGTGCATATTATACACAAGGTTTAGGCTTTTCAGAGGTACATCCCCCTAAAAATCTCCTGCGTATTATACTCAAGGGCAGACTATACTCGAGGATTTACAGTATTCACATTGTTTTGAATTAATCTTGCATTGTCTTGTATCTTCAAGACTTCAATGATGTGATTGATTATTTTTAGAATGACATTTTACAGTAGGTGTGAGAGGCTGGATCTGGCTGGTTTTAATATAAAACCGATAGAATATTGTTGGGTATGACTTGTTTAAATGCTAAAGGTTTAAACTTTCTGTCAATCAACATCATATGAATCTGTAGGCACCTTATTGCCCTTCTTTGTTGTCTCTTGTACAACTGTAGCCTCAAGTCTTGCAATGAGTGGATGACAACAATATCATAGCTGTGGTGTGCCACTCTTGTGGCCTATCAGAGTAACACAGAACATCAGTCAAATTTTACAGTTTTTATAGCCTGTATGGCAATTCTCTTGACCAAAATAGAAACAACTACGTAAATGATTTGAAAAAAGATAAAATTGAAATACTGTACTAGCATAATGCAGTTTATTTATGCTAAATTTATGGTTTCATACTTTATCCTAAAATTGTATTTACATGCACAAAATCTTACATTTTCCTCTACAAAAAAACTTTAAGATATCTTTCTATATGCATATCTTTTATCTGTTTCAGTCATTAGACTTTGACCATGCTGGGGCACCATCTTGAAGAACTTTTAGTTGAATGCATCAACCCCAGGACTTGTTTTTTTAAAGCTTGGTACTTATTCTAGCATTCTCTTTTTGCCAAACTGCTAAGTTATGGGGATGTAAACAAACCAACACTGGTTGTTTAGAGGTAGGGGAGGACAGATTACACACACTTACACACACACGGGCTTCTTTCAGTTTTAATCTAACAAATCCAATCACAAGGCTATAATAGAAGATACCTGTCCAAGGTACCATGCAGTGGGACAGAATCTGGAAGCATCTGGTTGAGAAGCAACCACATCTGTGCCTCTATGGTGAAGCATTCTAAACTTGTTTTCTTCATAAATTATACTTGTAAAATAGGGGTACTGCTTATATACCAGCAAATACAGTAACCGAGACTAAAAGCTCTACCCTGTAAACTATCTATATTTTATATATCAGACTTCACTCTTCTCTTTTGTTGATGCATCATAAAACAGTAGATTGACAGTATTTGACATATTTTTCTTTCTTCCTCATCTTCTCAGCTATTATAGCAAGATCAAGATCATTAAAGTGAATTTGCTATTGTGCTGAACATATGAAAGCCCCCTCTTCTCATTCTCCTTCTGTTATCTGGGTTTTTTTTTTTTATTGAATTTCTTTCATTGTTCCTGTGTTCTTATTGTTGTTAATGGTGTCAATAATATTAGTCACTGTCAATGTTTCTGTCGGTGTCATGGCTGCTGTTGCTATTAAAGCTATTTGTTATTTGCTATTATAGAACAAAAAATATATACTCTTTACTCTTTTACTCTTTTACTTGTTTCAGTCATTTGACTGCGGCCATGCTGGAGCACCGCCTTTAGTTGAGCAAATCGACCCCGGGACTTATTCTTTGTTAAGCCCAGTACTTATTCTATCGGTCTCTTTTGCCAAACCGCTAAGTGACGGGGACGTAAACACACCAGCATCAGTTGTCAAGCAATGCTAGGGGGACAAACACAGACACACAAACATATACACACACACTTATGTATATGTACATACATACGACAGGCTTCTTTCAGTTTCCGTTTACCAACTCCACTCACAAGGCATTGGTCAGTTTGGGGCTATAGCAGAAGACACTTGCTCAAGATGTCACGCAGTGGGACTGAACCCGGAACCATGTGGTTGGTTAGCAAGCTACCACACAGTCACTCCTGCACCTATATATATATCCATTGTGAATATATTTTTTACTGGCCATTCTATTTACCTGGATTTGATCAAGTCCATTCCCAGTTGTAGAAATGTTGATGTAGATTAAAGAAAAACAAAAATTCATTTTGATGTTTAGAAAGTTGGTTTTAAAGTTCAAAGAATACAATTTAGTATATTTACCATCATTTTAATATCCACTTTTCCCTGCTAGCATTGGTCAGATGGAATTTTCTTGAAGTAGATTTTCTATGACCTGATGCCTTTCCTGTTGCACACCACTCATGTTTCCAAGCAAAGTAATGTTTCCCATAGCTGGACACTGTTTTACCGGAAGATTGCAAACAAAGAATACATCTTATGTAACTGGCAATTGTTTATAATGATTGCAAGTGTTCAGAGAGACGCTAACACACACACATATATGTGCGTTGTCTATTTCAGTTTATGCCTTCTAAATCCACCTACAAGATTTTGGTTTGTTCAGTGTTATAATAGAAGACACCTGCCCAAGGTACTATGCAGTGGTACTGAACCTGAAACCACATTAAATAAAGATAATACTAATAAGAGGAAGAAGTCTGCAATATAGTATATAACCATGTGCTCCATTTTCACAACATCTGATCTGCTAGACGTTATGATTTTCTCAATATTGTCATAATTATTTCTCTTCTGGTTCCTGAGTTTTCATCAGTCAACAATTCCTTTTACAAATCTTCCTCCTACTTCACTGGTACAATATGTTTTCATCCATTATGCTTCTCTATTTTCTTCTCTTTTAGCTGGGTTTTTTTTTTATTATTATAAATAAACTAATGACCTTATGGCATGCTGTCATTCATTTCCTCAACTTCCTTGATCTCCGCTGTATAATATTATAATATCATAGTTGCATCCATGCTTGCATTTGGTTTTATCTTGCAGACTTTGCCTTTTCCTCCTAATGAACCTGTTTCACCAAACAGCTGCCTTCTAATGTCATCAGTCACTGTTCTGAGCAGACTGACACTCCATATTCCATTGATGACAACATAAACATAAATGTTGAGGCCAGAGATCAATATAAGACTGGCTCTGATGGCCTGCAACCATGACTTGAGGTGCACACCAGGGTGACACCAAGCATCTTATTACAGACTCTGATTAATGGCAGTATGGACGAAGGATATCTAGAATCTGTAGTGTGTGTAGCAACAAATTGAATTGGGACTTCAGTTATATTTTAAGGGTTGATTTATGATAAAGTAGAGACCGTTTTATTCTTATTAGTTTAACCCTAGGCCAATCCCGATTGAGCACATAGTCAGTCAGCTGATCAAATAAGCAACTTGCATAAAATTTACATCACTTGATCAGCATTCCAGCCATACCCACTCTGTCTATTGCTTAGGTATAGTGCATCAAAAACTTCATTAGTTGAAGTGAGTTCATTTTCAAAATTATAAGGTAGGATTTTAAGGATATTTGGCTGCTAATTTCAGCCAATGAAGCAACTGAGTAGAAGTTTTCTTTCTTGCTTATGGTGAATAGTTGCTAAAAAGAGAATTGTGAGGCAGATCTATGAAAGTAATATGAAAGAGAATTGTAATAGAAATATCCATAATTTATTGAACACTCATCTTTACAAGGATGAATCAGTAAAAATATGTGACATTGTGCTGCTATTAGAAATCAATAGCACTTCAGACTGAAATGTTTATGCTGTCAATGCTAATATGGTTGAGTGCTACTTGGCTGAGTAGGTAGTTAAAGCTACTTCCTTACATTCGCATATGTAAATATAATGGCTGTGGGACAAATTATGCATGTGTGGGTAGGTGAATGGGTGGGAATGACATTGTCTGCTGATTCAAAGACTTGCAAATTGA
>NC_043010.1:2092787-2212787 GCF_006345805.1 Octopus sinensis | reverse complement strand
ATCAGAGGATGTGCAGATTAGTTACAGTTCAGTTCAGTCCATTATCGCAGAAGATTTGGGTATGCAATTCGTGTTTGTGAAGTTTGTGCCAAAACTACTTTCAGCTGACCAAAAAGACATTCGGGTCTCAGTTGCACAAGATCACCTTGATTGTGTCTAGAACGATGGAAACCTTTCAAAATCTTTGTGTACACCACTGAGCAGGTATCACCAAGCGTTTGGCAAAATTTAATTGACTGGCTCTGTCATTGTCAATTCAACAATCACATGCAATGCACCTTCCTTCCAAGCATTACTGTAAACAGCAGATGTGAGCTAGAATGGTAAAACTTAGTGTCCATGCACAGCAGTGTTCAAGGTCAATATATACCAAGCAGCTTCACTCTACGTGCTTTAGCTTTGTTACAGTCCGGATACTTTTTCATTAGACCACGTGCATATATACAAATATATATACACACACTTATATTCATACCTATATATATATACATATTGTTGTATTTAGGAATGGTCATTTTGCCAGTTTAGCCAATAAACATAATAATATATAAAGGTAATAATATATATATATATATATACACTTATACATATACCTATACATACACGCACACACATACACACGCATATATGTGTGTGTGTGTGTGTGTGTGTATATGTTTATATATAGTGAAGAAACAGGGCTCTGCGGTTAGAGTATCAGGTTTACAACCGTGAGATTGTGGGTTCAATTCCTGGACTGAGAAGTGTGTATTGTTCTTGAACAAGACACTTTATTTCATGTTGCTTCAGTTCACTCAGCTGTTGAAATGTGTTGCAACAACAGTTGTGCCTCAGAGGGGAACTTTCCAGGTGCGACCCCATGGTCATTTGTTACTAAAGGTGCTCTCAGACATGTATTGAATCCTCCCATAAATAATGTGTTTGTTTCATACTTTTTTTATTTTTCAAAATTAAGGGAAACAAAGTGTACCTTTTCAATCAAAAATATACTCTTGTATTTTCTACTATGCTCTTTCCTCTATCTGGTAGACACACACAAACGCACACATGCAAACTCACTCACACACACACACACACACGCGATGTCCAACACAGTTGAGTATAGGTGAAAACCAAAATAAACACAAAAATTCATGGTGTCTCAATAATGTTTTGGTGAATTTCATAGGAATTAAATTTGAATTTTCCTGTTCCATCTTGTTTTAGGCTCCCAAAATACTAATTCAGTTTAAATACTTATAAAGTGACTCACTCAGTATTATGATGACAATGATGATGATGATGGTGGTGATGATGATGATGATGATCATCATCATCATCAAAGGAGATAAGAAGGAAATGGTTGAAGATAAAAAGATAAAAAGAAAGAAAATGCTTTGTGTTGAGAATAATAAAACATTTTGTTTTCTTTTTAATCCTAAGCACCTAAAATAGTAAAATAGCTGAAGACTTTAATAGCATGGCTAAAATGCAATAAGCCCATTCCAATAATTGCTTGAAGATTTAGTTGCAGCTGACAGAATCGGTGAACAGATACAAGATCAAAGAGATTTCAGAAAATTATAATCTGCTGTTTGTACTTTGATTTATGTTGTCCCTGCAAATTATAAAAGAAACAGTATAGTATATACTCTGAAGTTATATTCTGCATAGATACATTGTACATTAAGCCTTGTTTATTTGTTCCTAAGTCCTCAAAATCCACTCTTGAATGGCTGAGGAATCATCATCATCATCATCATCATCATCTAACGTCCCTTTTTCCATGCTGGTATGGGTTGGATGGTTTGACAAGAATAGATAAGGAAGAGCACTGCACCAGGTCCTGTGACTGTTTTGGCATGGCTTTTACAGCTGGATGCCCTTCCTAATGCTAACCACTTAACAGAGTGTCGTGGGTGATTTTTACATGGTACCAGCACTAATGAGGTCACCAAGTACCCTCAAGAGAAGAGCTGGGTATAGATTGGAGGAATAAGAAGCTATGACCAAGGGTGATGTGAGGAACAATAATAATAATTCTTTCTACTATAGGCACATGGCCTGAAATTAAGGGGAAGGGATAAGTCGATTACATCAACCTCAGTGCATAACTGCTACTTATTTTATCAACCCTGAAAGGATGAAAGGCAAAGTCGACCTCAGTGGGATTTGAACTCAAAACCTAAACCTGGGCAAATGAGGCTAAGCATTTTGCTTACCTAAAGACTTTCTATGGCAGAATTGTTTGAAAAGTTCTTGAGCTCTTTGTTTCCAAATACAGCTTCAACAGATTTTATGGAACATAATTGAGATCTGCTATAAAATGGCTCCTGATGAAGGATAGTTCACCTGTTGTCATATTTATCTCTAACAAATAATGTTCAAATCATCATATAGCTTTCTCAAATGATCAATTAATTTCAGTTTGCATATTTTTCTTTTCTCTGGTCATAGCATTAAGCCATGGAAATTGAAGAAGAAATTCTCAACATCAATTTTCACAATTTATGGTTTTAACTTTCCAAAGAATATATTTTGAGTATGTCTTGATATAAAACTAGATTTGCACCTTGATCTTGTAGCTGAAGATTGAACTTGTTCAAAAGTTTAAATATATTGCTATATTTAAATTTGACTGATTATGATACTTTTGCATTCATTTTTACTTTCCTTATGATAAAGTAACTTGAGCCCTTCTTCCCTTATTTCAAAAACTTGGTTCACTTGTTTTCCGTTGATAATTACCATACATCATCACCATTTTAACATTCATTTTCCCAAGTTTCCATGGGTCAGCCATAGTTTTATTGGAGCAGATTTTCTTCTGTTGGATGCACTTCTTGTCATCAACCCATACCTGTTTGCCAGTTGCCTAATATTTTTCTGTGGTTAGACATGTTTTTTCAGAATATTATAAACGACTAACATTCAGTTTGGGAAGCAAACTTCTCAACCACACAACCACACTTGATTTAATGATGTTTAAGACTTCTGTATTAAACAGTAAAACATCAAATTCAGAACTTACATCCAGGCAGATCTTTTAAAGAAATAATCTAATATTCACAGCCAATATTTTGATATAATTGATCAACTTCATCGAACCTTTGGAAACTGCATTTGATTTATTAGATAATGTCTTTGGTGCCAGTACCTCTCTGGGGAGAAAGCAATGGATCCAAGTTGACCCTTGTTGGACATACCTATTTTCTAATCTTTTGAAGTCAGATCTTGAACCATGCATAATAGATACACCATCAGTTGTATACTTTGTTGGTGCACTATCAAGGTACCAACAAGTTCTTTCCATTTCAAGCCATTTACTTGAAAGAAATTGTAAACGGTTCCCAACATGTCTCGAGCTTTTGTTGCGGTTTCTATACATTTTCAAAAAAAAAAAAAATTGTCTTTAAATATCTGTCAAATATATATATTGCACAAATATCAATAATTGAGAGCTTATTGAGACATCAGCCATTTTGTCTGACTTTATAATGAACATTGTTGATGTCTTTATTTCATTCAAAACTTGGTTCTCTAATATTCTCTAATATCCCTGTTATCTGTCTCTGCATCATGTCATTGGAAACAGATATATCATTCAAATTTATTCCAATTTCTTACTGTTTCTTCACCAACTACAAGATGCATCATTTCTTTTGGGCAAAATAATGCAAATTACCTTATAATTAAATGAGGCTTCTTGAGGCTTTTTGTCCACATTTATTTGCAATGGCATAAGAGGCACACAAGGTATTGCTTGTCTTTCCATAAAATGTCATTCTTGAGTTGTTTCATTGATAATAATTGGGGTCTAGAAGGCGGCGAGCTGGCAGAAACATTAGAAATTGAAAGAAGCCCATCGTATATATATGTATATACATGCATGTATTTGTGTGTCTGTGTTTGTCTCCCCACCATCACTTGACAACCAATGTTGGTGTGTTTATGTCCCCATAACTTAGTGGTTTGGCCAAAGAGACCGAAGAATAAGTACTAGGCTCATAAAGAATAAGTCCTGGGGTCGATTTCTTTGATTAAAGGCAGTGCTCCAGCATGGCCACAGTCAAATGACTGAAACAAGTAAAAGAGTAATATACTATAGGTGCTGGTGTGGCTGTGTGTGGTAAGAAGCTTGCTTCCCAACGGCATGGTTTCAGGTTCAGTCCCACTGTGTGACACCTTGGGTAAGTGTCTTCTACCATAGTCTCAAGTTGACCAAAGCCTTGTGAATGGATTTGGTAGCCAGAAACTGGGAGAAGCCTATTGTGTATACATACATATATATATATATATATATATATATATATATATATATATATCTATATGAGTGTGTGTTTGTCCTACCACTGCTTGATAACTAGTGTAGGGGTGTTAACATCCCAATCACTTAGTGGTTCAGCAAAAGAGATGAAGAGAATTAGTATGAGGCTTAACAACATTAGGTATTGGAGTTGATTCGTTTGACTAAAAATTCTTTAAGCGGTGCCCCAGCATGGTCACAGTAAAAAGAAAAAAAGGTACTCATAATAATAATTCTTTCTAATTTCGGCACAAGGCCTGAAATTTTGAGAAGCAAGGATTAGTCAATTACATCAACTTCCGATTTAAACTGGCATTTACCCCGGAAAGATAAAAAGCACAGTTAACACCAGCAGAATTTGAACTCAGGAGGTAAAGAGTCAAAATAAATTCCACTAAGTATTTTGTCCAAAGCTCTAACTGTTCACCAACAACTACAATAATGATAATTATAATGCTACTGGTTTGAGCACAAAGCTAGCAATTATGAAGGGCGGGCGTTTGTCAATACAATTGGGGTTAATATTTTATTGGTATTTTATTTATCAACTCTGGAAGGGTGAAAGGCAAAGTTGACCTTAGCAAGATTTGAACTTGGAATGTAAAAGAAACAGAACAAAAAAACAACAACAACAACAACAAAAAAAAGCAGCAATGTATTTTACCTAATGTTATAAGATCCTACTTATAATAAAAAATTCTTGTTACCAGATCAACTAAAGATAAAATTCTTCCAATGCCTTGGTCAAGCCTTAAAAACAAATGTACCAATTTTAAATAATATATATATATATAATCATTCTCATCAAAGCATTTTCAGTACAAAATGATAAAGTTACTCCCATGGCAATCAACATTTAAAAGTGCAAGGTTGTATGGTATTAGTTGATGATTGTTTGGATGACAACTGTTGACAGAAATAATAGTCATAACTTCTTCTTAAATTTTTTTTTCCTTTTGGCTTTACTAATAATCTTTTGAAGATCATCTTTCTCAAATCCCCCTTGTATTTAAGGTACTTTATTATCTTACTACAAAGTTCATAATTCAGAACTTTGATATTTTAGTGTAGTGTGAAGATCTAAGCATTGGACTTGTACAGCTATTTAAATGTGATGATTCAAATCTAAGCACGTCGTTGTTGTCGTCATCGTCCTCCTCCCCCTCCTCCTCCTCCTCCTCCTCCTCCTCCTCATCATCATCATCATCATCATCATCATCGTTGTTGTCATCTTTGTTGTTTTAATATTCACCCTTCATACTTTTGGAGGTCAGAGGAAATTCTTAGAAGCAGATTTTCCATGACCAAGAACCCTTTCTTTTATCAGTCCTCATCTATTTCCATCCATCTACCAACTCTGCATTCCATTCCTAAGGGAGTTGTGGGGATAGAGGCTTCGAGAACCTCCTCCATAGGGTCCTATCAGTAGTAAGTGCCATTACACTTTCTGGATGGATTCTCTGTCATCATCAAATGAGATTATGACCATTATATCCAACCATCTCATTCTTGGTTAACTCCTGGTTGGGTTGGCTTCACTTGAAGAATCTGTTTTGTGAGTCTTTCCTGTTGAGTAGCATTACTACAGAGATTCTTCAGATGAACCCATTTCAGCTGCTTGTTGGGTTATATTTCCACCAAACCTTTGATTACAAACACTACCGGCATGGCTGTGTGGTAAGAAGTATGCTTCCCAGCCACTTAGGTTTGGGTTCAGTCCCACTGCATGGCATCTTGGGCAAGTGTCTTCTACTGTAGCTTTGGGCGAACCAATGCCTTTTGAGTAGATTTGGTAGATGGAAACTGAAAGAAGCACTTCATGTGTGTGTGTATGTGTGTTTGTCTTTGTCCCCCACCATTGCTTGATGACCGCTACTGTTGTGTTTATATCCCTCACTCCCTGTAACTTAGTGGTTCAGCAAAAGGAACTGATAGAATAAGTACCAGAATTAAAAAGAAAAGTACTGGGGTGTGGTCAATTCATTCAACTAAAATTCCTTAAGGTGGTGCCCCAGCAAGGCCACAGTCTAACGACTGATAAAAACAAAAAAAGGATAGTACAATAGTTATCCATGATTTCAGAGATCGTGAATGAATGACACCAACACTGATTACATGACACATGATATTTGCTAACAACTATTGGGTTGTCCGGAAAGTTTGTGCTGATTTTTAAAGGAAAGAAAAAGGTCAATAAATACTTGCCATTACGTTTTTAATCAACCAAATATGAACCATTTTGTTGCACAATGCGTCTCCATCTTTCCTTTAACTTGAAAATACCCTCTTCCCAGAATTGGGGTGGTTTCACATTGCAAATAATTCATCAAGGTATCTTTTTACATCATCCAAGGGATTGAAATTTTTACCATTAAGGCTATTCTGCAGAGACCTGAATAAGTGGAAATCCAAAGGAGCAATATCTGGTGAATATGGAGGGTGGGGTAACACATCCCAGCCGAGCTGCAGCAATTTTTGTCTGGTTCCCAAAGCATCAAGTGCCGAAAATGAACTTTCTTATCTTCCATTTTAAAGGGTTACAGAATTAACACAGGTTATAGGAACATAAACCTTCTTCCACGAAAAGATAGCTTAAACTGTGCTCTAAATGGAGGTGTAGTCAAATCCTATTTTATGGACTCAGCAACGTTCTAAAATAAGTCCAAATTTAAGCTACTATAAATCGGTACAAACTTTCCGGACAACCCAATATTTGCACGAAGAGAAGATGAAGGAACAGGAGCACAGGAACAAACATTCACATGTGTACATCAGAAGAAATTTGTTACAGCCATACTTCGCAAGCACATGTAATTTTGGTTTTTTCCAAAGACTTTGAACATGGTCCACCCGGAAAAGTTATCATGGATCACTAATTGTTTGTGGACCATATGTTGAGAACCACAGCCCTGTTGGGATGCTGTTTTCTTTCATCTTCTCCCTTCATATTTATACCATTGTTTACAATACCTGGTTCCTAATACTCAGTTCTGCAAACCCCCAACAGCTTCACTCTTGGAATTTGTCCTTAAAAATTCCTTTCATCTTCGCCTTTGTGGTATAAATAAAGAACATTATTATTATTATTATTATTATTATTATTATTATTATTATTATTATTATTTTTATTATTTTTATTATTATTATTTATTTATTTATTCATTTTTCATTACACTTTTATATTATTTTTATTGTATTATATATTACAAAGTTAATGTTTACTAATATCTAATGTTTGCCTAATTTGTTAAAATTAAGATTGGTTTGATGATTAACAGTTCGTTAACACTCATATTCATAATTGATGTTTAATTTTTTCAGTTTAGTTTTACATCTCTTTCTCTCAGGAAAGATACGTATATATATATATATATGTATGTATCTTTTCCATGATTTTTTGTTGTTGTCTTATATTCTAGGCAATAATAAATAACCTTCCTCTTCTTCCTCCCCCTCTATCTCACCAAATGCATTACCAGAAATATAGTTTCATTGAAATAAACATCTAAGCAATATTTTTGATTTTGTGAATATGAAAAAAAAAGAAAAAAGAAGTGGGGATGGGTGGGGTAGTAAAAGAAACAAAACAACAACAAATAGTACCACTACTCCCACCACCACCACAACTCTTTCTTCTTCTTATTGATTCTAACCCTTGGTTCAACTCAATACTTTAATGGACCGTAAATCCATTCCTGAAAAATGTCTTTTGAATCAAAAGAAACAAGAGACTTTAGTGTTATTTTTTTTCTCAGCCTATTATTAATATTATTATTATTATTATCATTATTATTAATCAATTCTGAAAAAAATCCCCATCATTCTTGTAAGGTTCCCTCATCCGTTGCCCTTGCGGTAAACAAAAGAAATTACTACTACTACTACTACTACTACTACTTACTACTACTATTATTATTATTATTATTATTATTATTATTATTATTATTATTATCATCAGCCTTGTGGCTTTAACAGAAAGGATTATTCTTATCATTATTATTATTATCAAGGTGGGGAGCTGGCAGAACCATTAGCATGTGAAGCAGAATGCCTGTCTATACGTTTTGAGTTCAAATTCTGCCAAGGTTGACTTAGCCTTTCATCCTTTTGGAGTCAATAAATGAAGTACCAGTGAAACACTGGAATTGATTTAATCAACTTATCTCCTCCAGCAAAATTTTAGGCCTTATACCTATAGTAGAAAGGATTATCATCATCATCATCATCATCATCATCATTATTATTATTATGGCGAGCTTGCAGAATCGTTAGTGCACTGAACAGAATGCTTTGTAGCATTTTGCCCTTTACATTCTGAGTTCAAATTCTGCTGAGGTAGGAAGGATTATTATTATTGTTTTGGTTTGGCTCAGGTTTGGTCGTATTCCTGGTAGGATTTGTGGGTAGTGCGTTGCCACCTGTAACCTTAGATATCCGCAAGTTTTCAGCAGTCTTTCAAGTGCTTAGAACCCTCCTGATATTCCTTACTATTCCTAAGAGACAAACTTTCTGTAGAAGCTCTACATGTTGGACAAGATGCTTAATGTCACTTCTTTCTGGATCTTTGTATTCTCAATTCAAATAATGAGGAGTTACTTGGAACCAGTCAAGTTCAGGGAGTAGAGTAATTGACTAACCTCCTCTCTCGAAAATTGTTAGCCTTCTGCAAAAATTTGAAACAATTTATTATTATTATTGAGTGAGAGACCAGTGCATGCCATCAGAGTGACACTGGGACAAAATATATGAAGCCCAGTATACCCATCATGACTACATGTCTGGTAAGGGTACACCAGGCACATGCATCACAACCATATGTGCATGACATGGTTATCTCATATCAAGATAACCAGTGCTTGATCTTGCAGGTGGGGCCCAGTAAGAATTTTCTTCAGGTTGAGTAGCCCATTCTGCTCGAAAGGTCCCTGAATAAGGGTTGTTTAAGGATGTTGAACCAAACACCCATTCCTCCAAAGGTGTATTATTCAAACCTCAAAGATTTCTTCTCAATGCATGGCTATGATGCTCCCCCACTACTTCTGCTTGTAATCAGAGATGCGCATATCGTCGGCCATTAGGGGACATGCTCAACTGGCGAAGGTCAAGCAACTGACAAGCAAATCTGTGGTATTGAGCAGAATATTTTTTGTAGCCCATCTTTTATACCAAGACAAAACAATGTACATAACATTTCCAATCAGTTAAGATCAGAAGCCATGAGAGCCACTTCCTGGTATTGCCTTAGCGAAGGCAGAGGTACTGTTTTCAGTTGTGTTTGTTTGTTTGTTTGTCTGTGGTCAAGATATCTCAAGAACTGCTGGATGGATTTGAATGAAACTTTCAGGGATGTTTGGCCTCATGACTTGCACAAACTGATAAAATTTTGGAATCGATCTGGTACAGGACAAGGATTCTGGATTATTTTTCCTGTTTTTTTTTACTTAATTTTTGAGAGCAATGGGTTCATTTTTAGTATTCTCGTTTGTGAGAGTAGTCATGTTTATATCAGATATTCTCATTTTAAAAATCATCTCTGGTTAATTGTTGAGAGGATGTTGGTGTTGCCTTGGCAGAGGTTTGCACTCTCTGAGTGCTCTTGTTATCATCATCATTAATTATTTATTATTATTATTATTATTATCATTATTATTATTATTATTATTAAGGCTACTGTCAGAATCATTAGCACACTGGGCAAACTGCTTAGTAGCATTTTATCCATCTTTACTTGGATGTTAACTTATCGTGGAAGACACTCAACAATCAAAGACCTATCTCAAAATCCTAGCTGTCCCCAACAGAGCTTTTCTGTGGGCCTATTCAGCACACATATCAATTCCTTTTTTTTCTCTGACTTATTCCTCAGACCAGGTTATTAGTGCTCTGAGTGCCACAACAACTACTGGAATAACAGTTATTCTCTTCATTGCCCACGTTTTTGCAGTTTTGTTGTTCAGTAGTTTGTATTTGTCCATTTGCAGCTCTTTATCCTTTACGCATGCATCCTCACGTATGGCAATATCTATGAGCTTGATTTCCTTTTATGGGGGAAAGCCGGCACAATTGTCATCATGCTGAACAGCATTTTTTATGGCTGTACATTGAGTTCAAATTCCACTAAGGTTGACTTTGCTTTTCATCTTTTTGAAATGAAGTACCGGGGCTTGATGTGGTTGTCTCACTCCCTCTCCATCCAATTTCAGGTCCTATTTGTTACTGAGATCGTTTACTTTCAAACCACATTCTTAGTCTATCTTTTTAATGAGTTATGTTTTGAGGGAAATTTTGCTGCTCTTTCTCAAAGCTCAAGATATCTTGCAATGTATTCAGCGACACCTCTGTATGTTCTGTGCTTGAATTCATTGTGAGCAGGCTTTGTCTTTCCTCACCCTCATCTCATTAAAATTCCCCAACAGTTATACATTCAGTGTAGACTGAATTAAATTTTGCTACATCTCTTCTTTTATCAATTTTGTGGTCATGCAATATTATTCAAATTTAACATCATTAGTGGTGAACATAATCACCTTGTTAGCCAAGAAAGTGAAAATATTATATAGTTTTCTTTATAGTGAACAAATTATTTAAAATATATATAACATGTCAAGTGCATGATGGCTGTATTTGCAAGAAGCTTGCTTCCCAACCATCTGGTTTCAGCTTCAATCCCACTGAGTGGCACTTTGGAGAAGTGTCTTTTACTGTGGCCCAAAGCCAACCAAAGCCTTCTGAGTAGAGCTGGTAGATGGAAAATATTACAATCCCATCATATGACTCAGTGATTAGAGCATCAGGGTCACAATTATGAGGTTGTGAGTTCGATTCCCAGACCAAGCTGTGTTTTATGTTCCAGAGCAAGACACTTTATTCCACATTTCTCCAGTTTTGCTCAGCTGCAGAAATGAGTTACGACATCACTGGTGCCAAGCTGTATCAGTCTTTGCCTTTCCCTTGGCAAACATCTGTGGAGTGGAGAGAGGTGGCTGGCATGCATGGACGACTGCTGGTCTTCCATAAACAACCTTGCACTTGTGCCTCAGAGGGGAACTTCCTAGGTGTAATTCCATGGTCATTCATGACCGAAGGGGGTCTTTATCTTATATAGGTGTGTGTGTATATATATATATATATATATATATATATCTGTATGTATGTTCTTCTGTGTTTGTCCTCCACCATTACTGAACCAGTGTTGGTTTGTATACATCCTTACAATTTAGTGGTTTGGCAAAATAGACTAATAGAAGAAGTACCAAGCTTAAAAATAAGTACTGGTGCTGGTTTGTTCAATTAAAACTCTTCAAGGTAGTGCCCCGGCATGGCCACAGTGCAATTACTGAGACAAATAAAATATAAAAGATAATGGTTAATGTACCTCAAGATACACTATTCCTGAAAATATGATCATGACTGGAAAATATAATGTACAGTCATGCTTAGGATCAAGCAGACTTAGTCCTAAGTCTGCCTGATCAAGGCTGAACTCAAGTTGAACCTCCCCCCTCCTCCTCCCCATCATCATCATCATCATCATCATCATCATCATCATCATCATCTTCTTCTTCTTCTTCTTCTTCTTCTTCTTCTTCTTCTTCTTCTTCTTCTTCTTCTTTTTCTTCTTTCGATATTTAGCTACTGCTCTTTGCATTCTGAGTTCAAATCCTACCAAGGTCAACTGTTACCTTTTATCTTTGCGGTGGAGTTAATGAAGTAAAGTAAAATATTGCTATCAATATCTATTTATCTTCCCTTACTCTTTGTCGTGAGTTCAGTTTTGTGAATTGATAAAAATATTCTTTCAAATTACGGCAAAATGCCAGCAGTTTTGCTGAAAGGAAGGCATCAGTGTCGATTATATCGACTCAGAGCTCAACTGGCGCTTATTTTATTGACTCCAAAAGGATTAAAGGCAAAGTCAGCCCCGGTAGCATTTGAACCTGGAATATAAAGATTGACGTAATGCTGCTAAGCATTTTGCCCAGCATGCTAACAATTCTGCCAGCTCACCACCACCTTAGAATATGGATAAGATATTAAAGCATGTAATGATAATTTTGTTTTAGGGTTTGTAAGGTTAATTCAGTGAAGTGTTGAAATTGTTCTTAGGTCAAAACAGAAAAAATAATCATCATCAATGTCATCGTTAATTTCTTCATAATCATCCTTATCATCACCTCTACCATCATCGTTGTTATTATTCTCATCATCATAGTTAGTGTTGTTGACATCATGATCAATATCAGCTACCTCCTCACCTACACTCTTCTTCATCAACATCATCATCATCATTCCCTACCTCTTCATAATTGCCCTTATCCTCACCTCTACCATTGTTATTGTCAGCATTCTTATCATCACCATCATTATCATCATTGTTTTTGACATCATCATCAATGTCATCTATCTCCTCTTCCTCATCATCACCACTACCATCACAATGCTATCATTATCAATGTAATCTTCATCATCATCATCATCATCATCATTATCAATAACAGCAGCTTTACTGTCACCGTCATCGTTGTTGTCATAAGCTTTACATAAATTTTTCTTTTTCCTTTTTCTGCTCTCTAATATTTTTCTGTTGTGAGGTCTGTACTGTTCTTATTCTAATTGAAGGAATTTATAACAATTCTGAAAGAGCAAAATGATAATAATATACAGAAAAAAAGCAAAAACTAAAAAAAAAATACAGAAAAACAAGAAATAATCTATTTAAAAAAAAACAGAAACACATACATGTATGAATAAAAATCAAATGCAATAAGGACAATTACAAAGTAATAGTCTTCAATAAGACCATAACGAGATATCACTATTATTATCATTTTTATTATTACGGCCAAGCAAAATGGTTTGCATGCCAGACAAAATGCTTAGAGCCATTTCTACCAAGGTCAGCTTTGCCTTTCATCTTTTTAGGGGTTAATAAAACATAGTACCAGTTGAGCACTAGGGTTGATGTAATTGAATAGACCCCTCCTTACCAATTTCAGGTTTTGGGCCTATGGTAAAAAGAACCATTATTATTAGGGTAGTGAACTAGTAGAATTGTTAATACACTGGGAAAAATGCTTAATGGCATTTTTTTCTAGCTCTTTTACACCCTGATGTCAAATTCCACACAGCATGACTTTTCTTATCGCAAGGTTGATAAAATAAAATACCAGTCAAGTTCTGGGGTCAGTGTACTCTACTAGCATCCTACCCAAAAATTTCTGGCCTTGTGCCATAATAGAAAGAATAGCTGTTGCGATCATTATTATTAATATTATTAAGGCAGCGAGCTGGCAGAATTGTTAGCACACTGGTCGAAGTGCTTAATGGTATTTTGCCCATCACTGCATTGTGAGTTCAAATTCTGTGAGGTTCACATAGCCTTTCATTCATTCAGGTCAATTAAAATAAGTACCAGTTGAACACTGGGGTGGATATAATTGACTCATCCTTTCTGCTGCCCCCGTGGAAAAATTTGAAACCATTATTATTATTATTATTATTATTATTATTATTATTATTATTATTATTCCAGTTGACAATGTTCATGTGTCTTACTTTGTTTCCTACTTTCAATTTTGACTTAATTTTGTTCTAATTTTTATATTTCCTTATTTGATAGTATTGCTACTATATGTGTGTGTGTGTGTGTGTGTGTGTGTGTGTATAAAGGCCCAGGCATAGCTGTGCATTACCAAGTTGCACATGGCAACTCTTCTAATATAACCTCAGGCTGACCAAAGCCTGATTATGGTGGATGAAACCTAAAAGAAATCCATCATATATATATATATATATATATATATATATATATATATGTGTGTGTGTGTGTGTGTTTATGTTCCTGTAAATCAGTAGTTGAGCAAAAAAGATTGATAGAATAAGTCCTAGGCTTACAAAGAATTGGTTCTGGGGTCAGTTCATTTGTCTAAAGTTCTTTGAGGTAGTGCCTCAGCATGGCCATGGTCTAATGACTAAAATGAGTGAAAGATAAAGGATATAAATATACATGTATATATATATATGTATATATATATGTGTGTGTGTGTATGTCTTTTGTTTGTCTCTTTTAAATACGTTTACATTTCAAAGAATTTGTGCAATAATTATCAATGACATTCTTCGTGTCTTCAAAAGCCAGAGCATTTCTAGAACTACAGCAAAAAAACAAAAACAAAACAGGACACTAGAAATGAATTCAAATTAAATAATAATAAAAAAAGAACAAAACAAACTTACAAACACACACACACACATGAAAGTTAGGCCCAGGCAGACTGGAAAGCCAAAGACATCATTATTATTCATTCAGAAGGCATTGTCTTTTGCAATTCCTTCCATCAATGCTTTTGTCTTTTCCCCACCTCTTTCTCTTTCTCTCAGAAATGGTGAAACTTTAACAGAAAGAACATGATGACAAATTCTTCAAATGCTAAATGTTACCACAAATGAAGATAATTCACACTCAGTTGTTTTCCAATTCTCTGAAACAAATTCTTTGAAATTCTTCAAGTTATTTGTCATATTGTTATTGTTGTTGCTATTATTATTATTATTATTGCTTTTTTTTTCTTAAAAGAAAGAAAAAAATGGTTGGTCCTGCCCCACTAAAGACAAAATAGGAAAAAAACAATATAACGTGACTTTACTACCACTACTATTTCTACTACTACCATCACCACCACTACCAACACCACCACCACTACTACTATTACTGTGATACCATCTCCACCATATGACATCCACTCATCCACTACTATCCCCATCACCACTGCTATTACCACTATCACCACAACTTCTACCACCACCACCACCACCGCTACCACTACCACTACTACTACTTAAGTAGCATATTGGCAGCATCATTAAAAGTGTTGCATTATTCATTCCAGTCCTCTGCACTTTTGAGTTCTGAGTTCAATTTTTATCAAAGATAATCTTACCTTTCATATAGCATAGTGGTTGAGAGTGCGGGCTACTAACCCCAATTTCCCGAGTTCGATTCCAGGCAGTGACCTGAATAATAATTATAATAATAATAATAATAATAATAATAATAATGATTATAGCATCAAAAAATACCTCAGGAATGAGAACCCAGGTTTGAAATTTCCCCAAGACACCTGAAGAAGGCTGGAGGGTATATCAGCCGAAACATTGTGTTAACAACAAACAAGATGAAGACAAATATCCAGCAAATGTAAACAATGTAAATAATGTACATAAATCCTCATCTCATAAATATAGAACTGTATTTTTTAGGTGGTCAATAAATGCTGTTAAGAAAGGATTGGAAGGAACTGATTGTGGGTGGAATGTTCGGACAAGATGTTGGGCAGTTTTCTTTTCCACTTCTTTGTATTCTTCTTGTTCTTCTTCGTCATCATCATTTAACATTTACTTTTCCATGCATGCATAGGTCAGATGAAATTTGTTGAGGCAGAATTCTAGGTGTACAGCAAGATCTCCCTCTTGATGCTGACCCTCACCTGTTTCCGAGCAAGGACTGCCATGTTAGCTTGGCAATAACTATTAATACCCAGTACTGCTGCTGTAGTCTCCTTTGGGATTTTTCCTAGAAAGTTCCTCTCTGAGGTACAAATTCAGGCAAGGTTGTCTGTGGAAGACCAGCAGTTGCCATACCACCATACCACCAATGTTGTCCAAGATATAGTAAAGGCCGATACAGTTTGGCATTGGCACTAGTGACATCAAAACTCATTTCAACAGCTGAGTGAACTAGAACAATGTGTAATAGTGTTTTGCTCAATATATATATATATATATAAATACTCATATTGACTTTTATCGGATACTTTGTATATTTATAAATAAATATATAAATATATAATAAATAAGACACCAAAGTACGATATGTAGATGCATATAATGCTGTAGGGTTACACCTGATTGATTTGAAAATTTGTTTTCCCAAATTATTTATATATCATCATCATCATTGTTTAACGTCCGTTCTCCATGCTAGCAATGGTTGGACGGTTCAACCGGGGATCTGGGAAGCCAGAAAGCTGCACCAGGCTCCAGTCTGATCTGGCAGTGTTTCTACAGCTGGATGCCCTTCCTAACGCCAACCACTCCATGAGTGTAGTGGGTGCTTTTTACGTGCCACCGGCACAGGTGCCAGGCGAGGCTGGCAACGGCCACGATCGGATTGGTGCATTTTACGTGCCACCGGCACGAAAGCCAGTCGGGGCGGCGCTGGCATCATATATATGTATATATGTGTGTGTGTATCATATATATGTATATATATATGTGTGTGTATATATGTGTGTGTGTGTTATCATTTAATGTCCATTTTCCATGCTGGCATGGGTTGGACGTTTTGACAGGAGATGGCCAGTCTAGAAGCTGCCCAGACTCCAAATTGTCAGTTGTGGCATGGTTTCTACAGCTGGATGCCCTTCCTAACACCAACCATTTTACAGAGCACCTGTGCTGGGTGCCTTATACGTGCCACCAGCACAGGTGCATTTATGTGGTACCAGCAAGAGTGCATTTAACGTCATACTGGCATCTGCAAAGGACAAGCCCATCAGTGTGGATAAATCACCACCAGTCCTGGTCCCTTGCCATTTCTTTATATAATATGCACATGTAAACACACACACAATGCTCTTCTTTCAGATTATGCCTGCCTAATCTTCTCACAAAGCTTTGTTTAGCCCAGGGTTATAGTAGAAGACACTTGCTCAGGGTGCCACACAATGAGATTGGATCTTAGACTGCATGGCTGGGAAGCAAGTATCATATAGCCATATCTGCACCTATGTCACGAGTTCAAACTCTGCCAAAGAATTGAAACCCACTGCAACCCTAGGAATTGAACTCCATTCTTCCTTCACCGAAAAAGAATGTTTCATTCGTATCACTAGTATCTTTATACCCTTTCGGTGCCTTCTCTAATGTCTCCACACAATTGTGTCATGGATAGAGAGGCATTAACAACCAGCCACCGAGGGGGGGGGGATGCATCTCATGACTTTTCCTCCAAACTAAACAAACTCATTAGGGAATCATCCCAAAGTTTCATAAACATTGGAAACATCTTTGATGGGAAAACACACACACACACACACACACTACTGCTGCCTACTGATATCACCACCATCATCCCTGCCACCATCACTCTATAAGCTTCTCTCTTCTTTTTCTTCTTTTGGGCATGGGGGTGTTGTAATGTTTTTATCAGAATTAAATTTTAAGTTATACCTCTTTGTGTGTGTGTGTGTGTTTGTGTTTTTGTGAGTGAGTATATGAACCTGTGTATGCGTATTCATTTTGTTATTTATCTTAATGTTTATGTTTTTCTATATTGTGTTCAAATGTATGTGTATGGTGCGGATGGGTGTACATTGATAGAAGAGTACATGCTAGTATGTATGCATGCATATATATATATATATATACATACATACATATGCATTTGATGTTGATATTTTTAAATGCTTGTATATTTCTATATCTATGTGTGTGCATGCCAATATTAATATGCATGCTCACACACACGCGCACACACACACACACACACACACACGCACACACATGCACACACACAAAATCACTCGCATACACACACACTCGTGTATGCACGCACACTTGTTTAAATATAGATATGAATGAATTAATCTAAATATGCAACAGTACAAGTGCACGTGTACTCGCAACTGCCTCCCTCCTTCCGTCCCTCTCGCTTACTCTCCCTGCTCACTCTCACTCTCTTTTCCCTTTCTCTCCTTCCATCCATTCCGTGTCTCTTTGTATTCATCGATATGCAGTTATTTGTGCTCGTTAATCAATCAATCAGCCAATGTGACAGGATATACATATGTATTCATATGTGCTTTCTGAAACGAATATTGTCGAAGCGAAACTAGGTCATTGGAGGAGAAGAAGTCATTGTATGCAGTTATTAGTAGAGGGAAACTGAAATTGAACGTAGCTCGTTGCTGCCATCATCATTGCTAGCATCATCATCATCGTCGTCGTCGTCGCGGTTGTGGTGGTCGCCGTCGTGGTAGTGGTGGTCGCCGTCGTGGTAGTGGTGGTCGCCGTCATCGTAGTGGTGGTTGCCGATCGATGGGATAGGGATTGTTCTAGAGTGTCGACGTGATGAAACGAGTGGAAAACAGTTTCTTTCCTTCTTTCTTGCTTTCGCTCTTTCTTTCCTTCCTTCTTTCTTTCTTTCTTTCTTTCGTTCTTTCTTCCTTCCTTTCCCTCTCTTTCTCTCTTTTTCCTCAGGTGGATGGATTTTAAATATGACATGTTTGTAAGACTATGCCAACTTTTAATAATAAAAGAACAAAAAAACACCTACCAAAAACAGGTAAAAAAAGAAAAATGCAATAAGAAAATAAAACAACACACACACACACACACACACACACACACACACTGATAAAAAGAATATAACAATCATAATGTGGAGTAGAAGAAATTAGAAATACAAAGATGAGGTTGATATTTCAATCAATCTTTACTGCTTATGGTAATAACATATCATCACATTATCGAATTTATAACCTTTCCAAAGTGTTTCAATGAGTACTATATATACATACGTATATAAATGTGTGTGTGTGTTTGTATGTGTGTGTGTGTGTGTGCATGCGTGTGTATGTATGTATATAGAAGCTGCTTAAAGAGACATCTTGGAGACAAACTTGGATATAACAGATCTATCTATCTATCTATCTATCTATATATATATTATATATATATATATATATATATATATACATATATATATATATACCGGAGTAAACACATAAATGTGAAACAAGGTGGAAAAAAGAGTACTCAAATACCAGTGGTAGAGTAATATGCTTTATTTAAAGCAGCAGAAAATTCAACAATTTTGTTGAATTTTCTGCTGCTTTAAATAAAGTATATATATATATATAACATTGTCAGCACTCTCACTTTCTCTCTCTCTCTCTCTCTCTCTCTCATGAAATCATGAAATACAACAGCGATTTTGGCAATGATGATAATGATGGTGATCAGGGTGACATTATTTAAGATGATGATGGCGGTGGTGGTAATGATGACAAGAACGGCAGTGATGTTGGTGGTGATGATAACAATTGTGTCAGTCTTGATGACAAAGATGATGACAATGATGATGATGTTAAGAGTAAATATGATAATCTATTTTCCCAAAATTATAATTATCTTGGTGATGAGGTTTGCAACAACAACAACAACAACAATAATAATAATTTCTGATTTAGGCATAAGGCAAGAGAGAGGACCAGTTGATACCTTTGACTCCTGTATTTGGCTGGTTCTTAATATTCTCAACCTAGAAGGGATGAAAGGCAAAGTTTTCCTTGGTAGGATTTTTCAATTCAAAAATAATGATAATAACAATAATAACAAATGCCCTGATGCAGTACCAGGCAATGGCTTTCATGGTTTCTGATCTTAACTGATTGGAAGTGTTATCATGTGCATTGTTTTGTGTTGGTATAAAAGATGGGCTACAGCAAATATTCTGCTCAATACCACAGATTTGCTTGTCAGTTGCTTGACCATAACCAGTTGAGCATGTCACTAAGTAACTGGAGATCTGCACATCTCTGAACACAAGCAGAAGTAGTAGGGGAGCATCATAGCCATGTGTTGAGAGAAATTCTTAGGGGCTTGAATAATTCACCTCTGGAAACATGGGTGTTTTGTTCAACATCCTTAAACAACCCTTATTCAGGGACCTTTTGAGCAGAATGGGATACTCAACCTGAAGAAAATTCTAACTGGGCCCCACCTGCAAGATCATGCACTGTTTATCTTGATATGAGATCACCATGTCACGCACATATGGTTATGATGCATGTGCCTGGTGTACCCTTATCAGACGGGTAGTATTGATGGGTATATTGGACTTCGAATTGACAGCATGCACTACTCTCTCACTCAATAATAAATTGTAATTTTGGCACAAGGTTAGCAATTTTGAAGGGAGGGGGAAATCACTTAACTGACCCCAGTATTTGACTGAAGGCATATGGCCTGCTGGTTAGGGTGTTGCTTTCAAAATTATAAGATTGCGATTTCGATTCCAAGACCAATAAGTTCATTCTGTTCTTGAGCAAAACACTTATTTCATGTTGCTCTGTGATAATTTCGACATCTGATCTGTGGCACCTGTACAGGCAATGTTGACCTGATAGAGGGAGTGAGCTCATGTTGTTTTGTTTTTGTTCCTTCTTGAACCATGCCTGGCTCATAAGGGCCAGTTTCCCCGATTTCCTTGGCGTATAGATTCCCCAGCAGAACGGAATGCCAGTCTGTCGTAGGTGAGCTGCAAGATGCAGGAGAAAAGAATGAGAGAAAGTTGTGGTGAAAGAGTCAGCAGAAGTTCGCCATTACCTTCTGCCAGAGCCGCATGGAGCTTAGGTGATTTCGCTCATAAACACACACATCGCCCAGTCTGAGATTCGAACCCACGATCCTTCGACCGTGAGTCCGCTGCTCTAACCACTAGGCCATGTGCCTGCACAGCGAGCTTATGTGAGTGCAGTTTATCAATTTCCTGTCTACAAAGCCACAAGGCCTTTATTGTTCCAAGTCTAGAGTTGAAGACTTTTGTCCTAGGTGCCACTCAGTGAGATTGGCCTGAAAATCACATGGCTGTGAAGCAAATCTCTTAACCATAATCTACTCCTACACCTTATATTTTCATGGTATCTATGCATGCATGTACATATATATATCTTTCATGGTCATTTAAGTAAATATTTAAAAACCCAAAGCTTTTTGATGAAAATAAACTGTTTGAAAAATAAAAATCTACCATCATTATCATAAATGTATTATTATATTTAGTACAAATGTACTAATATAATGCCATCATTTACATATATGCACACACACACACACACACACACACACACACACACACACACACACACACATATACACACATATAGTTTGACATGGTAAACAATAGTATACATGGTTTCAGGCTTTTACATTCCTGATGAGGAACTGCTGAGACAATCCATTGTCTCTGCAGCATGATGTGGAGCTGAGACCATTCGAGGCACAATTGTTCCAGAGTATCACCTTTTGGGGTTACTTACTAGAATACATTGGTGAAAAGCAGTATGCATGTATTCAGACACATACACACAAACATATCATATTTATGTCCACTTTTCCATATTAACACGAGTTTCATAGAACATTTTGAAGTAATGTTTTATGTTCTTTCTGATATCAACTCTTTTAATTACTCTGTTGGGGAGAGTCATTCTCTTTTAGTGCCTTATTATTTAACACACTCACCGGTAAAATTTCCACTTATTTCTTATTTTTATTTTCTAAAATTTTTGTTGCGTCTTGCGACCTTTTCAATAGTCTTGACTCTGTCCGTTATTTACACTGCGTTCCCTTTTGTTTGTTTGTGCGCATGTGTGGGGTCAGTGTGCCTATACATGCATACATGTACGTATGTGTGTATGTGTTTGCATGTGTATGTATGTATATATGTGTGTGTGTATATTAATTGAAGTGTACAGTATCATATATCCATTATGACCGATATTGCCAGTTAGTTTCCTACTAGAAGTTCAATGTGATGTTAGATAACAGCCTGATTATGTAACACTGCACTCTTCAGAGGTGGCAGTCAGGAAAGAAAATATGGTGACTGCTCTCTATTTTACACACACACGCACATACATATGAAGGCATGTGGCTTAGTGGTTAGGGTATTCAGCACATGATCATAAGGTTGTGAGTTCGATTCTTGGCAGTATGTTGCATTCCTGGGCAAGACACTTTATTTCATATTTTTCCAGTGGACTCAACTGGCAAAAATGAATTTTACCTGTATTTCAAAGGACCAGACACGTCACATTCTGTGTCATGCTGAATCTCTCTGAGAACTATATTAAGGGTACGTGTATCTGTGGAGTGTTCAGCCACTAGCATGTTAATTTCACAAGATGGTCGTTCCATTGATGAGATCAACTGGAATTCTCGTCGTCAAAACCAATGGAGTTCCAGTCATATATGCATATATGAATACAAGATGTACACATACGTGTGTATGTATATATGCATGTGTATGGTTCTGCATATATAATTGTGTAATGTATAGGATAAATGCTGCACTTCAACACAGTTACAAGCAATCAGACTCATTCACAAGGAGCACGTTGGTCAGTCCAAGGTTACAGTAGAAGACGTTTGCTCAATTTGCATTCACTGGAAATAGAATCAAACCCAGAATTATGTGATTGTCAAGCAAAAATCATTAACCACACAGCCACACGGCCACGCTTACACTCATACATACAGCTTACAGTAAACTACATTACTACAATACCCATTGTCACTTTAATCCATTTGTATATTTTGAACCAATACATCCCATTATCCTTGTACATTAAGCTGCAATCCATCCCAATATTACAGCAAAATCTATATTAATTCAGTGGAGTGCTGCATAGTGTGTACTAATCCACCAGAGGGCATTTTGTGTACTAATCTGTCCAAATGCTTCTGTACAGTATGAACTAATTCATTCCATAGTTGTTGTTGTTGTTGGAAGTGTGTTTTTGGGTGGGGTTGGGCGTCAGGTATTGATTGTTATTGGGTTAACTTTGATTTAACAGATATCTTTGGTGAAAGCATTCTTGCTATGAATGCTCTATTGTTATCTTTATCATTTATCTTTTGCCTTTTATTTGTTTCAGTCATTGGACTGTGGCCATACTGGGGCACCATCTTGAAAGGGTTTAGTTGAACAAGTTGACCTAAGTATTTTGACAAATTGACTTAAAAGTCTGATGCTTCTTTTTGTCCCCCCCCCCTTTTTCGAACCACTAAGTTACGGGGGACATAAGCCAACACTAGTTGTCAAGTGGCAGGTGATAGATACAGATACAAAGTCACGCACAGTCATTTATACACTCACACCCACATGATGGACTTCCATGCAGTTTCTTTCTACCAAATTCACTCAAAAGACATTGTTCCAGCTATGATAGAAGTCTCTTGCACAAGGTGCTGCATGGTGAGACTGAACCTGAAGCCACATGGTTGCAAAGTATGTTTCTTAATCAAACAGCTATCATTTTTTTTTCTAGCATTACATTATCCAATATAGCCTTTCTTTTAGTGCTATTTCTAGCAGAGCAACCAACCTTATAGAATGTCCCACATGAGTTTCTTACTGCCTGTCTGTTTACAATCTATACTAATCCATCACTTTTCTATTCCTTTACTACCCACAAAGGGCTAAACACAGAGGGACAAACAAGGACAGAATAACAGATTAAGTCGATTACATCGACCCCAGTGCATAACTGGTACTTAATTTATCAACCCCCAAAAGGATGAGAAGGCAAAGTCGACCTTGGCAAAATTTGAACTCACAACATAACGGCAGACGAAATACGGCTAAGCATTTTGCCCGGCATGCTAACGTTTTTGCCAGCTCACCGCCTTATCTGTATTAATCCATCTCTTTTATGCAGGGCTTCTTGCCAAGGATATTTACCTATTGATAGTAATCCGTAGTAAACACAGGTTATCTTTGGACTCTGAGACCTGTGAAAACCGTGGAAAGCTGTCCAGTCTGACCATGCTTTCGTTCTTCCTTTGTCCAATACTCTGCACTTTTTGACCCTTTACACTCTAATATTTCATATTTCGTCTCTTTACAGCCTCTACCAACTCATTTCTTCGTCTTTCTCTTCCTCTCCCCTCCTTGCTCTCTTTACCAATTCTGTTTCTCTCTCTCTACATAACATGTACTAAACTAATCCATCTGACTCATATGTGACCAGCCTTTATCCTGACTCACATTCACTTGAAGTTTACATCATAAGATCACTGAGATAATTTTCTCTATGACTTCATAGCAACCAAATCATTATGACCAGTTTCAAAAGCATTTTCCTTCCCATTGCCTTTTCCTCTCCACTCCACCAACCATCCTGTGTCGTCCATGGTCAACGATATTCCCTATCTCTCTCTCCCTCTCTTTCATATGTGTGTGTTTCTTTGTCTTTCAATTTTGGTCTTTTGCTCTCTTCCTCCCTCTCTCCTTGTCAGAGAGATAGATAGATAGAGAGAGAGAAAGAGAGAGATAGCACAAGAGTTCTTTTTCACTGTCCTCTCTCTTTCTATTATTCAATCTCTACATCTCACTTGCTTTGTCTTTCTTGCCTTATTTACACACACACACACACACTCCACAAACACAAATTTGTAGATACATTCCCGCCTTTACTGCACTCATTACACACAAACACATACACATACTCACATACACACACAAACACATACATATAGACACACTCACATTTGTTTGAAGAGCAGCTATTTCTGAAGCGAGTGGAATTTCATCAAAAATTTTGTCTACTTCACCCTCGTGGCAATATCTTATTTTTATTTTATTTTATTTTATTTTATTTCATTTTATTTTATTTTATAATTTCTCATATCTCTTCATAAACTTTCTTTGTTGTAATTGTGAGCAGAACAGATCAGAGATGTGTTTTGTAATATGTGTGCATATAGATGTATACATATCTAGGGGTGTGTGTATGTACCTAATGTTTGTATGTATAAATAGATATGTATGTGTGTACATATGTGTGTGTGTATGTGTAAAAATATATGAGTGTATGTGAATATGTATGCATCTATGTGTGTATATATACGTTATATATATATATATATATATATATATATATATGTATATATATATATATGTATGTATATGTATGTATGTATATGTATGTATGTATGTATATGTATGTATATTTATATATGTATGTATGTATATTTATATATGTATGTATATATGTATATTTATATATGTATATATATTATATATGTAGTATTTGCATATATATGTATAAGTATGTGCGTATACACATGTCTATATATATATATATATATATATATATATACATACATACACACACACACACACAGATATCTATATATATTTATATATACATATATACATACACAAATACATATAAAGTGTTCCCATCTACATTTTATTGATGTTTGTCCAATGTCACCTGACCTTATCATTAAGGTGTCCAGCCACAGAGTGACAGATGTTAAGTGTGTTTTGTTTCTCTATTATTTCTAATCAGAGTTGCTATTGGTTATTTTAAAGAGGAGTGTTACGAGAGAGATTGGAAGCGATTGGCATCAATGGATGGTGTTGGGATGAGGTGGCAGAAAGAGAAATGGGGAGAACATTTGAACGCTTTCTCTAAATATTAGTTATGGGTTTGAGTGTTGATTTGTATGCTCGTTTGGGGATATCAGAATTGACTTCTTTATGCTTAGGATCTTATAATAGTTGTGAATGTTTTAAAGAATTTTTGCTATTGATTGATTGTGTTGTATTATGCTGTTCTGTTCTGTTGTTAAGTGATGCATTACAATAGTTCTTTGCTGCAGGTGCATAGTTAGGCTTACTGGAGTGTGTGATGCTAGTTTGACCTTTGTATCATCTACTTTATTGAAAGTTTACAACTTCAAAGTTTACACTGAAAATGTTGTATGACATTTTCTGTTTGCATCCGATTTCTGTGTTGTCCGAGAGAGAGAGAGAGAGAAAGAAAGAAGAAGAGAGAGGGAGAAAAAGAAGATAGAGATAGAGAGAAATAGACTGTGTATGTATGCATATATGTGTGTGTAAATACACACACACACATAAGTATAAATTACATGCTTTACATACCACAAATGCACATACATATGTGTGTGTATATATATATGTATATATATGTATATATGTATATATATATATATATATATATATGTATATATATGTATATATATATATATATGTGTGTGTGTGTATATATGTATATGTATATATATGCATTATATATATACATATGTGTATATATATATGTATATATATATACGTATGTAAATGTGTGTGTGTGTGTATATATATATATATTATATATATATATGTATATGCATGCGTGCTAAGATAGGTATATAACATATATATGTGTACATACACACACACACACACACTTTCATAAATATATGTGTGTGTTTCTGTACCTCACTTTGATTATGTCTTAGCATAAAATTCTACCCCTTTGTGCACTCATGTAATAGTATCAGCAAATAAAGAAACAATAAATACACATTAGCTAGTTATATACATATATATATATATATATACACACATTCTGTTTTATATATTGAGATATCTTTCTCATCAGTGTTAAACCAAACATACCTATAAATATATACATATATATATCAAAATGTTTGTCTCTGTGCTGAGTTATAAAGACAATTTAACGTTAATCTGAAGAATTAATCAATTCTTTTGTAGAGTATATATATGTGTTAGCATGCGTGTGTGTGTGTATGTGTGTGTATATGTGTGTGTGTGTGTTATATTTCTACAAGTCAAAGTAACACTTACATTGAACTGAGGATATCAGGCCAAACCTTTGAAATCACTGTCACCCTTCTTCTTGGAAAAGTAATTATATATATATATGTGTGTGCACATGCATGGCTGTGTAGTAAGAAACTTTCTTTCCAATCACATGAATCTCAGTTCAGCCCCACTGCATGGCACCTTGGGCAAGTGTCTTGTACTATAGCCTTGGGCAGATCAAAGCCTTATGAGTGGATTTCGTAGATGGAAACTGAATGAAGCCTGTTATATATATATATATATATATATATATATATATATAATAATAATAATAAATATTAGGGAATAAATCCAAATTTACAGGGAAAAAATCAGATTTAGGATTAAATCCAATTTTATAGTAAAATATTATATAATATTAATTCGAGACAAAACCACTATTTTGCAAAACAAACAAGGAAAGACTTAATCAATACATAAAATTTTAATATAAAGTAAATAAACCGCCACTACAATCGTTTCATGTCTTCAAATGACATTCATCAGGTGGATTTCCGATTTTCAAATCAGTTTCAATTTATGTCTCGAATTAATATTATATATATATATATATATATATGAGCGGTTGCAGTCCTAGAGTTACAATCAGTGAATGCCATGGCAGTCAGTACAAGTTATGGATAGTTGCTGTCCCTTGCTTCATGCCATTTATCAAGGCCTTGCAATTCAGAAGCCATTCTTTGAGGTTCATAGACACTCATCTGGCTAAAGACATCATGTTGAATCGGCTGATGACATTCAACCACATTTGATCTGGATTATTTGGAGATTAATGGATGTATATAGATGTAGATGTGAAAGTAAAGAAGTTTGCTTCTCAACCAAACGATTTCAGGTTCAATCCCACTGCATGGCACTTTGGACAAGTGTCTTCTCCTATAGTCCCATGCCAACCTGTGTTATGAGTACATTTAGAAGATGGAAATTGAAAGAAGCCCATTCTTTCTTTCATTCTATCTATCTGTCTGTCTGTCTGTCTGTGCATGTGTGTGTGTGCATGTGTCATAAATGATTGTCATTAGTCTACGAGCAATGGCATTCATTTCAAAATAGTTTATAAAACATGTCGGGCCATGCAGAAGTATTATCTTGTTTGAAATCAGGTGTGGATTGTCAACAGGAAAGGCATCCAGCTGTCGAAAAATCTGCCTCATTATCCTTCATCCAATCCATGCAATTATGGAAAAATGGATCTCAAAATGATGATTTGCTTCTTAGTACTGTAAATGCTGGCTGACAGATGTCAGTGGGTTTAATGTTGCAGTAGGCATGAAGCAGCGAAATTGCTGGTTGGTCTAAGAATATAATGAGGAGCATGCATCTTGTCTGAAACCCCTGCAATTGAACTTCTGCCGTTATGTAATTCTATGATATTCAGTGACTGTGTTTCACGGCTACAAAGGAATAAGAGGTGAGGAGTTGCTGGTATACGTGGACCTTGTGTCGTAGATGAATATTAAATGTCATCGTCATCATCATCATCATCATCATCATCATCATTTATGTTTTTAATTACGGAAATGTGTTGGGTGTATAACTGCTGTAGTACTTCAATACCCAGCACTACACAATAATACAGAAAACTACTTTTCTCTTTCTCTCTCCCTCTCTCTCTCACACACCCACATATTTACATGTGTATGTGTGTATATATATATATATATATATATATATATATAGATATATATATATGTGTGTGTGTGTGTGTGTGTGTGTGTGTGTATGTATGTGTGTGTATATATATATATATTTATATATATATATATGACAAGAACGCAACAGGTGACAACAAGATATCCAGACAGATGATACAAAAAGGGACAATTCTTTGCAGTTTCAGCTGGTTATACTCGAGACTGCTCCAATCTGGCCAGCCCCAAGAAAAATCTAAGCTAAGAGCATTAGATTTCTTGAAAGAAAGCAGTGAATGTATATGAAAACAAGGACAAAAAAGAACAGAGAAATGATACACAAATACAAATGCAAACAACAGGGCATTAACAACAGGGTTTTTTTCCTACTAAGAAGGAATTAAATTAAGGCTGGTGTGAGTGGAAGTGAAGCCTTTATGGCAGGGACATAGGAGATGACAGACATGGGAAGGAATATAGATGTTGCATGGATGGTAGTGGAACCAAGAAAGAAAGGTCAGGCTTGACTGAACACTGGTCACTTTGGAAGGAGAGGAGTGGGGTATAGAAGAATTAGGGAAGGATGAGAAAAAAAGAAAAGGAACAGAGTGAAGTGAAAGAGGAGGGAAGGTGAGAATGAAGGGGAGGCCAAGAAATGTGAGAGAGGGGGAGTGAAAGAAAGAAGAGTGGAAAGAATGAAGTAAGTGTGAAGGGGCTGAAAGAAAGAAAGAATGAAAGAATAAGTGACTTGTATATCTCGTTTATATATATATATAAATATATATATATATATATATGTATGTAAGATTCTGGTCATGCAATCTTAGAAATCTAAAATCAAAGAACATGATATTGAAAACAGACTTGGAATTTCTTTTATTCATTTCCTTGCAGTTTGGCCAAGTTGTTTCAAATTTTGTATCCTCAGTGGAATCTCACAGATATCACCTAGAGAAGACTTTATGTACCATCATTAGAAGCAAGACTAGATCTATATCTATCTATTTATCTATCTATCTATCTATCTATCTATCTATCTATCTATCTATCTATCTATCTATCTATCTATCTATCTATCTATCTATCTATCTATCAATACATATAAGGAATATATGGATATATATATATACATATATATATACGAAATATATGGATAAATACACATACTCACACACACATGGTTGCTTGGTTTTGTGCATAAATTGAAATGCAAGAGATATGAATGGTATGATACTAAATATAATTTTCAAGAACAAACATATATGTAGATGTGTGCATTTATGCATGCTGCTGAGATGTGCTTCTAATGCATAAAATCTGTGTGCATTTTTTATGTATCCATGTGTATTAGAGTATAGGTATGTATGTGTTATGTATTGCATTTGTATATGTTTGTATGTATACCTTTGTATGCGTGTGCGTATGCATGTTGGCATTTCTAAGTGTTTGTGAATGTACTAAAAATACACAGATCCATTAAAATCAGTTCTTAGCATACTTCACATTTTGCATTGGTTCTGTAGAAGATTTATCAGGAGCAAGGAAATGGATAGACAGGTAGAAATTCACAGATAGATAGACAGAGAGATAGAGAAAGAGAGTATGAATGTGTGTGTGTGTGTGTGTGCATGTGTATACACACACACACACATACATAGACAGGGAGAGACAAACAGACAGAGATTGGCAAGAAGAAGGTAAATGTAGATTCTCAGACAGAGGTGGGAGAGAGGGAGATGATTTATATGTGTGTGTATTGTGTATGTGTGTGTGTGTACATATACATAGATACACACACCTATATATATATATATATATATATATATATATATATATATATATTTATATATATTTACACACACACATATATATATATATAATATATTTACACACAGACACATATATATATATATATATATATATATTATATTTACTGAAAGAGAGAGAGAGGGGGGCAGCAGACAGATAGAGATTGGCAAAAAAGAGGTAAATGAATGAGATACACAAGGAAAGAGTTTGAGACAAAAATAATGATAATTCAATTAACAGAACTGATTGAAATACATATAGACACCTGCACTCACAAACATACGTTCATTCGTATGTATTACATATATACACACATATAAAGGAAAATGTATATATATATAGGTAAATGTTTGAAGAGATTGCAAGAGAGAAAAAGTTTGTGTGTGTTTGTGTGTGTGTGTGTGTGTGCATGCATGCACATATGTACAAACACACACCTACTCATATAGAAAAAGAAAATGCAGGACACAGACAGATAATTAGATAAGCAGATAGTTAGATAGATAGATAGAGAGAGAGAGAGAGAGAGAGAGAGAGAGACAGACAGACAGATAGATAAATAGACAGATAGATACGTATGTAGATAGATAGTGAGGTTGATAGACAAATAGACAAACAGATAGTTAGATAGATAAATAGATTGATAGATAGATAGATAGATAGGTAGATAAATAGTGATGTCGATAGATAGATAGATAGATATGTAGGTAGATAAATAGTGAAGTAGATAGATAGATATGAAAGAGAGGATGTGAGAGGGTTAGGAAGACATAGGATAAATAATTATGATGATATACTAAAAGATAAAATGAGATAAAACTGATTGAGCTCGTGGTGGTGGTGGAGAATGGGATGGAGAGCGTAAGAGCAGAAGATCATCAATGAGAGACAAGTAGATTAATAGACAGATATAAATAATGAAACATAAAGAGATGGAGAGCGATGGAGTGAAGAAGTGAGAGAAAGAGAAGGAGGAAGGTGAAACCAATAGAGAGATGGAGAGAGGTGGGGGGGGAGAGTTAGGGAAGATATAGCAAAAGATGAGGAAGTTAAAGTCTGCCAGATGGAATTATCTTTAGCAAAGTAAATCTTAGGGCAGAGATTCAGAATTCCTGACAAGCGAAAAGATAAAATGGCATGAGGAGCAATTGATTGTTTGCTCGGACCTAGAAACAATGGATTGCAGTGTTCAGATTATTAAAAGTCTCTTGCCACATTGCATTTTTTGCAGAAATGTAGTCGGAGATGATGAGGATTTATTTAAAAACCCACCCCATACTCCCCCCCCCACTGCTCCATCGAGCTATCTCTGGTACCTCTCGAACAAGCTAGAAATGGCACATATATATATATAAAGGTGCAGGCGTTGCTGTGTGGATAAGAAGTTTGCTTCCGAACCATAATGTTCTGGGTTCAGCCCTACTGCATGACACCTTAGACAAGTATCTTCTATTATATCACCAAACTGACAAAAGCATTATTAGGGAATTTGGTAGATAGGAACTGAAAGAAGTCCATCATGTATGTCATTATTTAGTTTTATTTCAAGATTCCTTTCCAATGGAGAAGAAGCTGCTTTCTAATCTACATCCAAGGCTTCTTCATTGGAACATCAACATCAGCAGAGTTTTTTTTCCATGTATGTGTGTATATGTGCAGTATTTGGAGTTAGTGCATGTGCAGGTTTCTGTTTTGTTTTATGTATGTATTCCCTTGCATATAGTTGCATGTCTAGACATGTGCATCTATACTTAAATGATAAACTTTTGGGAAGTCTTACAGATTTTTACTGTTCCATTGATGGCTTGGATTTGTAGATTTTGAATCAGCTTTCTCCTTCCTGGTTGTGCAAAACCTAATTTCTCAAGATTGATACTTTGGCAGTGTGTTACATATCCCAATGTTCCTATGTATGTATGTATGTATGTATGTATGTATGTGTATGTGTGTATGTGTGTGTGTGTGTGTGTGTGTGTGTGTGTGTGTGTGTGTAGGTGTGTGTGTGTGTTTATGTGTGTGTTGACATCACCTGGTAGTTATAAGCAAGTCTTTTTGTTATATATGTGATGTTCTTTGTTCCCAATCTTCTGTGGTCTTGTCATGGGGAAAATATTACCTTACTTGGAAACAAATATCCAGCCCTAGAGAAAATCTACATTAACAAAGTCTGCCTGACCTGTGCAAGTGTGGAAAAGTGGACATTAAAACACTGAGAACAGGAACAAGAAAATAAAAAGAATAAGAATGAAAGAAAAGAAAGAAAAGGAAAGAGAAATGCATGAGACAATAAATCTGGAATTTATAGAACTGAAAAGGGAATCAATAATGAAAAGATCCACGGTGCTGCTTCTGATATATCCATATGGGTGCAGGTATAGTTGTGGTGTGGTTAGAAGGGTCAATTTGTAAGCGTTTGGTTACAGGTTCAGTCTTACTGTAAGGCACTTTGGGCATCTATCTTCTACTTATAGCCTTGGGCTGACCAATTCCTTGTGAGTGAATTCAGTAAAGGAAACTGTACTGAAGCCTATTACGAGTATGTGTGTGTGTTTTTGTATCTGTGTTTGCTTTGCCCCTATCCCACTGTAGTGTTGGTTTATTTACATCCCTGGTTTATTTATATCCCTGTAACTTAGTGTTTCAGCAAAAGAGACTTTAAAAAAATAAGTACTATTTTTGATCTGTTCAACTAAAACCCTTCAAAGTGACCCCCCACCCACCCAGCATGACTGCAGTCCAATGAGTGAAGCAAGTAAAAGATAGACAATTACAAATATGGACATGAGTGAATATTTGTGAATTAGTATCTGAGTTTATATATATACTAGTATTATAACCCGATTTCATTCAGGTCTACTCAGGCCACATTTTAAAGATGAGGAATTTAAAAAAAGAAAACGAAAATTTTATCAAAAATTAAAAAGAAAATGAGGGCAAAAAGCACTCGATTTTTCACAATGAAAAATTGTTTCCTAGTAGCTGGAATTTTGCGACAAAATGTATGTTTATTAAGCACAACAGCCTGCAGTGCATGCTGCCTTGCATTAAAAGCCAATAGCACAAACCTAGAGGGGCTCTAGGCCCCCTTGAATCGATAAAAAATCACTCTTTTTGCCATAGCAACCACATCTTTATAGCTTGCAAATTTTAACCATCGCGGGACTCATCCTCACCATGCATTTAGTATCCTTACCAATTTTCAGCTCGATCCTAGCCTCGGTTTGACCACCATTAACCGTCAAAGCAAAATGTGGATACAATTTTCGTCCAAGGACTGTTTTAGAGATATAGATTATTTCTTATGTGTTTTATCTTTGATGGATTCATAGATTAATCTCTTCATTGCAAATCTACAGACGGGAAAAAAGTGCTTATGTTAAGAGCAAGGAATTATAAATGTAAGTCTTATAATGCAATAGAAGTTGTTTGCTATCAATGTTGTTATTGCTGTTTTGTTATCCAAAATATGTGATGTTACTGTTTTGTGCTTTTTTTTAGCACCAGGTCAGCACTAATTCAGCAGAAATTTAATCAAAAGTGTTCCAACTGTAACCATTCTGCCATTTTTCTAGGCACAGCACACTACAACTGATACTACTTTATCCAATGTGCTCTTGTTTTCTAATAAAGAATGATGTACTATGAGGGAAAATTTGTATACATATGTGAGTGTATACATGTGTGTGTATTATCTTTTTTATTTGTGTCATTGAGTTCATGATGGAACACCACCTTGAATTTAAATCGAACAAATTAACCCCTGAACTTGTTTTTTTTTTTTAAACCTGATACTTATTCTATTGGTCTCTTGTACTGAACTACTAAGTTACAGAGATGGATGTACACCAACACTCGTAGTCAAATGGTAGTACGGGGGTGGGAGACAAACAGACAAAAACACACACACATTTTAAATACATACACATATATATATATATATATATATATATGACAAGTTTCTTTTAGTTTCCATCTACCAAATACAATCACAAGGTTTTGATCAACCTGGGACTATAGTAGAATGCACTTTCCCAAGGTGTCATGCAGTGGGATTGAACCCAGAATTATGTGGTTGGGACGAAATATTTTATCACACAGCCAAGCTTGTGCCTAGAACCATTTTGATTGAAACTCAGTCACCATTCATAGAAACTGTCATTTGTTTACAATCTTCCCATGGCTGAATACAGAGCTGTTCATTGAAGAACTAGGCAGAAATTTAACTTTAGTTTTATATTGACATAGACACAGGCACATATTGCTGATATAAATTGGTGTAAGCTATAAACAACAGTATGGAATATTTTGCTCTTCAAATGAAATGCTGTTCATTGAATTCCAGACACTTCCTTGTCACTGTTGCTTTGCAAATGGAATGAACTGATTGACTTGAAAGGAACCTGTCAATATTGATGCTGTTCTTCATAAAAGTTTGCTGCAAAATAAAAGAGAAATATCAGAATAGATAAGTGCAATGATTCTCATTGTCATTATCATCATTTCACATCTATCTTCCATACTGGTGTGTGTTGAATGTTTTGATAAAAACTGAGGAACCAGAGGACAGGACTGAGTTCCAGTGCCTGTTTGGCCTAATCTCTATGGCTTTCTAATGCCAATCCCTTCATCACACACACACACACACACACGTGTGTGTGTGTTTATAAGGTGCCACATAAAAGCACCCAGTACACTCTGTATAAAGTGGTTAGTATTAGGAAGGGCATCTAGCCATAGAAACTGAATCAAAACAGACCATGAAACTGGGTGTGGCCGCTGGCCTTGCCAGCTCCTGTCAACCTGTCCAACCCATGCTAGCATGGAAAACAGATGTTAAATGATGATGATGATGATGATGATATATATATATTTATATACATACATACAAACATACATCTGTAACATGTTGAAAACAAAGAGACCTATAGGACAGTGGACAGTGTAGTCCTGAATATATTAGAAAGATAGAGTGGTTACAGATAGACTACTTTTTATATTGTCAGCCAGCGAAGTCAGGACTGACCTAGGTTTCATAATCAACAGCTACTGACATTTGTACAAAATAGATTAACCACTATTAGAAGCCAACCAGAGCACCCAATTCATGTGTGACAATGAAGGCTTGCTTTAATGGATCAATATAAGTGGGAGGTAAGTTCTGTTACTTAGGCAACCTTAATCAGTGCTGGTTGTTGAGATTGAGTCAATCACAACAGAGTGACGAGAGTTGGCAGCAAACAAGGATAGCCACTAGAATTGGTAGGCTAGTGATGATGGTCTGCATGTTAGTATAAATTGGATTGGAGATTAAAACAAGAAAAATAGTGAAAAAAGGCTAAAACAAAAGAGGTGTTAATCAGTGTAGTTTGAGATGTAAAAATTTCTTAGGCTGAAAATGACTCTTGTTGCTTATTAAATGAAAGGATTTTCCCTTCCTATAACATATTTTATATATATATATATAATCATCATCATCATTATCGTCATCATCATCATTATCACCCTTTAACGTCTGCTTTCCATGCTGGCATGAGTTGGATGGTTTGACTGAGGACTGGCGAGCCAGATGGCTGCACCAGGCTCCAATCTGATCTGGCAGAGATTCTACAGCTGGATGCCCTTCCTAACGCCAACCACTCTGAGAGTATAGTGGGTGCTTTTATGTGCCACCAGCACGAGAGCCAGTCAGGTGGTACTGGCACTGGCTATGCTCAAGTGGTGTTTTTTCCATGCCACCTGCATAGGAGCCAGTTCAGCGGCATTAGCAAAAAAATTGCTTGAATGTTGTTTTTCATGTGCCACCAGCACAAGTGCCAGTAAGGTGACGCTGGTAACATCTCTCTCTCTCTCTCTCTCTCTCTCTCTCTCTCTATATATATATATATATATATATATATATATATATATACACATACACACACATATACACACAAAGTGTTGATTATTGGAAGGAAAAGTACTTGGTACCATACAGATACTATAGGAATTGTAATTAGCCTGAAGACCCTGCAGACTCACAGGCAGAACTCAGAGTCACAAGAGACTAACTCAACCAATATAAAAAGAATATCTATAACCATATAATCATTATCATCATAAACATTTAATGTCCGTTTTCCATGCTGGCATGGGTTGGACAGCTTGATAGGAACTGGCAAGGCCAGGAACCACACCAAGTTCCATTGTCTGTTTTGGCTTAGCTTCTATGGCTGGAAGCCCATTCTCATGCTAACCACTCCAAAGAGTTTGCACACACACATACACAATATATATGTAGTATATATATGTGTGTGTGTGTCTATATATATATACACATAATTTTACCACTGTTTTTCTACACTAACACTGGTGAGATAAATATATTATTGTACATTATTAAGATATTGTTTTACGATTTCTAGGAAAAATGAAAAGAACATCACTGCTTGTAGTTCTGTGATTTTTAGAGAGACACAGACACATGCACCACCAATGTTTATCCAAGGAAATGGTTGTCCAGTTGGACTGTTGTCAGAATGCAAAAAAAAAAACAGAACCCCAAAACAGTACTGCAATGTCTGTGAGGGCACATGGCTTAGTGTTTAGTGTATTGCACTCACAACACCAAGATCATGGTTTTGATTCCAGAACTAGGTGGTTCATTGTGTTCTTGAGCAAAACATTTCATTTCACATTTTTCTATGATTATGTGGACCATCATGCACTTGTACAGGAAATGTGAATTTGATGGAGAGTGAGCTATTGTACAGCACAAACATTTGATCACTATAAACCAGTGTCCATATAGCCCCTGAGGATCCATATAAGATTTTGTGGGGTCCATGTAACAAACCAGTAAATTGGGTATCCACAATAGTATATTAGGGGCCCCTGAAAAAAAATTTTGCTTTCAATGCATGTATTGGTATGTATTGCAAGAAACAGGTAGGTTTCTTTCTCCAATGTTTGACATAGTTCAACTTACACAGGTTAATTTATAGAAGAAAATAAAGGTATGTTGAAAGAAGTTCATATAAAACTAGTTTTTAAACATCAAATGGCTATGGGATCCACCAGAATAAAATAGTAATCAAAGGAGTCCATAGGTAAAAAAAATGGTTGAGGACCCTTCCTATAAACAAATCAACTGTGTAGGTTGTTCAACAAGAAGTTGCGAAATACTTATCTGTCATTTTCATAAAGGGATTCCACCCCTACATCTTTCTTTAATGTTTCTACCAATCCTCCAATCTAGATTGGTACTTTAGCAAGTACGCTAGCCACCCCCAATAAACCTTAACTATCATTCTTCATACAGAAAGGCATACCTGGAAAATTCTTCTTTGTCATTCATTCCATTGCCTTAATATTTATATTCAATGCTATTGGCAAATTAAATGATCACATCACTTGAGGAATTTTCTGTTGTGTCTTGAGGCAGCAAAATATTCTATGCTTTATTCTCAGTTCACGTAAGTGAGCAGGTTTCTAAGGAATATTTATTACCTAATGGTTGTGCAATAAGAAGTTTGTTCCCCAACTACATGGTTCTGAGCAAGTGTCTTCTACTATAGCTCCTGGCCAACCAGAAACGTGTGAGTTGATTTGGTAGATGGAAACCGAAAAACTGAAAGAAGCCCATTGTGTGTTGTGCATGTATGCGCGTGTGTGTGTGTGTGAGGTTTGATCAAAAAGTATTGAGACTGGTGCTACAAAAAGAAAACTACAAAACATATCAGTTTGGCATTTAATCCCCTTCCAAAGCCATATAATTTATCTAGCCTTGTTTCCATTGATGGGAGCATTCCTGGGACTCATTTTGGGGGATAGTGGGAAGCTGTCTCACCACATTTTCTTAGATTTTTTTGATCAAGGGGAAATATATCCTTACTTGGAAACTGGAGAGGATTGGCAACAGGTAAAGCATTTGGCTGTAGAAAATCTGCCTCAACAAATTCCATTCGACTCAAGTGAGCATTAAAAAATGGATGTTAAAGCAACGATGATGATGATCAATCATGCTTTAGCACATATGCTAGCCCTCCACTTCACTTTAACTATACATTCTTCATGCAGGAAGGTATTTGTGGTAAATTCTTCATGTCAGTTATTCCAATGCTTTATCTATTTATGTCGATGTTTTAGGTAGATTAAATGATCACATGCACTTGAGGAATCTTCTTTTGTGTTTTGGGGTAGCAAGATATTCTATGCCCCTTTCTCAGTTCACTTAGGTGAACAGGATTCTAAAGAATATTTATTACCTATTGTAGACTGGCTTCTCATCCAGTGGAAGATTTATCTCTCTCTCAACTATTTAACACTTCTCATTCCAGAGCTAAGCAACATATTTATGAACTGCTATTGATAATATGGAAACACTGGAGATAAAAATATATATAAGCAGTTTCTTCATAATTTTCTTTAGCAATAAAATATTTAGATAAAGATTTATAAGGATAAAGATTTAAAAAGGCTTTACATAAATCAGTTATGAAGAAAGAAAGGAGCTTATTGAATATAGCAGACATTACAAGTAGAATGAACGGAAAGGGGGTGGGGAGGGACTCATAATCAGATGATTTGTGAGTCACATAAACTCATGGCTGTACAAAAGACAGACTCACACACATGCACATTCACATATCCATACTCACACAGATATGCACACATACAAACACACATGCATTCACGCAATCACACACAAGCACTCACACACATATATGCACTTATTGTACTTAATGTTCAGAATCTAAAGAAGTAAACTAATAAGAAAAAAAAAAGCTAAAAAAAAAATCCAGTTTCTTAATTTAGTATGAAGATCCAGAAAATCAGATGCTATTTGTATGAGAAGAAATCTATGTGGCATCGTCCATCAACAAGAATGGATAAATGGAACATAGAATAAGATAAGATGGTATTGGCATCAGAGATCAGTCAATAAATATTTGCTGAGAGATGTAGCCATGTGGCAAAACGTTTGCTTCACAATTACATAGTTCTGGGTTCAGTTCACTGTATGGCACCTTGGGCAAGTATCTTCTACTATAGCCTTAGGCTCACCAAAGCCGTTTTGAGTGGATTTGCTTGACAGAAACTGTATTGAAGCCCATTGAATATATATATATCTATGTGGAGGTAATTATGCGGATAACCAAGTTAGATGTGAGATCTATTAATATAAATATCTATATATTTATTTATACTTAAATATTCATCATCTGAAAACCTCCACTTTTTGCTTTCTCTTGTTTTGCATGTATACATTTATGCATATTTTGTATTTCATACCCAAACTGCTATATTTAATATGTCTAATTTGTTTATCAGCATGATTGCCTCCACATCTGCTCAACTTGCTCCCTCTTATAGCCATTTTTCACCCTGTAGAATTGATCACCTGTAAAGACATTGGAACCTAAGTTTGAGTCATTTGAGCACTACTAAGTGTTTTCTATACTGAGAATCTCTGGATCTCTTCTGTTGACTATGTGCATCTATGTGCATGTGTCTGTTTGTACCTTTCCCCCACTATTGCTTGACAACTGGTGTTGAGTTATTTACATCCCCATGACTTAATGATTCAGGAAAGAAGACAGAATAGGTTTAAGAAATAAGTACTGGGACTGGTTTCTTTGACTAAACCCTTCAAGTACATAAATACATTTTTACATACATGTATATGTCTACACACATTTACTCACACACATACTTAGATGATTACATACTGATTGATATATATATATATATATGCACATATATGTGCATATATGTGAAGGCACATGGCTCAGGGGTTAGGTCATCGGGCTCACAGTCATGAGGTAGTGAGTTTGATTCCAGGACATGGCAGTGTGTTGTGTCCTTGAGCAAGACACTTTATTTCCCGTTGCTCTAGTTCACTCAGCTGTAGAAATGAGTTGCGATGTCAAAGGTGCCAAGCTTTATTGGCCTTCTGTGCAGTTTCTATGAATGCAATTTCACTCAGAAGATTAATCTGAGGCTGTATGAAAAAAAATCATTTGCTTGAGATGCTACACAGTAAGACTGAACCCCAAACCTCATGGTTATGGAGTGAATTTTTTAATCCTACAGTTTCAGTTGCCCTTATATTCAATCAGAATAAAACTTCTTCCCCATGCTTTGACTCAATAAACCTACATTGAGTGCTATGTTCTGTCTTTACCCCCAACATTCAAATCTTTAGTTTATCCTTCTTCTAGAAATGTCATACTAAGTGCTTCTATAATAAATATAATAAAACAGGTTGAGGTAGGATGAATGTTTTATAATATTTTATGGTTATTACTCATAACTGTTTACACATGTTATTTTCCAAGCTAGAAAGGTCTAGATGTTTTGTTTTTACTCTTTTCCATGCTTTGTTGCAACTGCTAAATCTATTTTATTTTACACGACTGGATGCTCTTTCAAACATCAACCATTCAGCCATGAAATGTGAGGTTTTTTGCACACACAAAAAAAAAGAGGAAATATTGCGCCAACTGTCTCACAAGAAAAGCAGCATTTCAGCTTTAATGTTATGTTAAATGTGGCTTTACTTATACACACACAGAGCCACCCTTGCATACATAACCACCTTGGTTTCTGTATTAAAGAAATACATAATTTTGATTCTCATAAATGATAACTATTGTTGCTAATGATAAAGGTGTATACATACATACTAGCTGGCACATAGATTCTTACATACATATATGTGCCTACACACACACATCCTTAGATGCATATATATATATAAATATATATATATATATATAAAATAAGAAAATGGAGAAATACACCTTAATCAATAATCAACTACCAGATAATACCCAATCATATAATTTAGTAACCCACTACATATGAACATCAAGGTCAAACATAATAGTATAGAACATTTATGTATTAACTTTGTTGGGTGCTTTACCGGCAGTATATTGGATATATGTTATCCCATGGTGGGTTGCACTCACAACCCCTATCTCAATTTATATATATGTATATATATATATATATATATATATATATGTATATATATATATCTTTATAAATATATATAAGGAGAATTCACAAAAAAAACAAAGGATGAAGACAAGTGGTGTAGACAACAAACAGATGTATTAGTTTAACGCTCAGGAAATGAAAAAGTCTTTAACGTTTCGAGCCTACGCTCTTCCACAGAAAGGAACACAGAAAGAAACAAGGAGAGAAAATAAAGAATGTGTAGTGGCTAGCGATCTATAAACGTATACATTTAACGTAATTCACAAGCCACATCAGCATGACCCAACATAAGATGAGACCAGGCTTCTATACTGCATGTACAGTTCCTCTGACATAATTTCCATTTATTCTCAATTTTGCTCACAAGCTTCAGGTTGACTCATAGTTAAGGTAAAAGACAACTTGCCTAAAATTTCATCTGGAACCTAATAGCTTTGAAGTAAACTTCTGCACCACTCAGTCGTAAACGTCTGCACAACCCTAACAGTAACATTATCCTGACCACAGCAAGCATATAATAGTCCCCTCCTCTTCCACCATCTCCTCCTCCTCCTCATCATCATCATCATCATCCACATTGTCATCGTTGTTGTTTTAACATCCACTTTTTTCATGCTTGCATGTGTCATATGGAATTCATTGGAGTAGATTTTCTATTGCTGGGTGCCCCTTTCTTTCACCAATCTTTACTTGTTTCCAAGTTTGGTAATATTCCCCTCCGTGACCAGATGTGTTAGGTCGTGATGACTGCAAACGAATAACATCTCGTGAATGGTTTACAACTGTCACATGATGTCAAGGTGTGCAGGCACACACAAACATATACATATATATGTGTGCATGTGTGTGTGTGTGTGCATGCATATATAATTTTACCATTTATCTTTTACACATTTCACTCATTGGACTGTGGCTATCTTTAAAGGGTTTAGCCAAACAAATTGACCCCAGTATTTATCTATTTCACAGTCTGGTATTTGTTCTATCGGTCCCAGAATTGCCATGTTATGTGGACATAAACAAACCAATACTGGTTATGAGGCAGTGAGGGGGACAAACACAAACACACACAACAGATTTCTACACAGTCTTCATCAACTAAATTCACTCACAAGGTTTTGGTCGACCCAGGGATACAGTAGAAGACGCTATCTCAAAGAAGATAAAATTGTAGGTATAAATTACCCTTAATCAATATGCATTTGAGATTTCAAGTAGTGATACCAGGATATTCCTCTAAATGGGCAAATGACCAATCACTGTTGAGGAGGCATGTATAACTAATTAAATTGACTATTCACTTTTATTGGTCTTTATTTTATTGATCTGGTATATTGTAGCATACCTTAATTTGTCTCACTCCCATATCTGTGCAATGACAAATCAAAAACTGCTCTTCTGAAATATTCCATTAATCTGTTAGCATTCATAATTCTAATGGCATTTGATGTGTTGATATGTTCACATAGAAATAATGAAAACAGGCAAGTGTTTTCATTATTAACACCACTGCTATTAACATTATTATTATTATTATTATTATTGTTTATGTTCATGATTAATATTATTATATTATTAATCAGTAGGCTTACTTTTATTGCTTGTTTTCACTGCGCCGCTGAGCATAGCTCTACATGCCATGAGTACATGTTGTGTTTTTGTTTGCTTTTCGGTTTTCTATTCAATTGGAAGTACTCTCTGTAGTATGTGTGTCGTGTCTTTAAGTGCTAATTCCTGTATCTTGTGTATACCCTGTTGCTGCTATTATTGAAAAGTGATTTCCTGTGCAACATACGTTTGCATTTTCTGGGCACCGATGATAACTTAATCTGGACAAATTTCAATAAAAATACCTTTATGGTAATTTATACTCAACCAGTTTGAATACCAATGGGTTAAATCAATTTTTTAAAAGTAACAATTTCCTCTGAAAGAGCAGACATGGCTGTGTGGTTAAGAAACTTGCTTTGCAACCATGCAATTTTGGGTTCAGTCCCACTCTACAGCATCCCAAGCAAGTATCTTCTACTGTAGCTATGAGCCAACACACATACACACTTTTCAGCACCCCTTCCTATATTCATCTAACAAATGTTAACATAGGCGCAAGAGTGGCTGTGTGGTAAGTAGCTTGCTTACCAGCCACATTGTTCCGGGTTCAGTCCCACTGCATGGCACCTTGGGCAAGTGTCTTCTACTATAGCTTTCGGGCCGACCAAAGCCTTGTGAGTCGATTTGGTAAACAGAAACTGAAAGAAGCCCATCGTATATATGTATATATATATATATATGTGTGTGTGTGTTTGTCCCCACAACATCGCTTGACAACCGATGCTGGTGTGTTTGCACTTAGTGGTTCTGCAAAAGAGACCGATAGAATAAGTACTAGGCTTACAAAGTATAAGTTGTGGGGTCGATTTTCTCGACTAAAGGTGGTGCTCCAGCATGGCCGCAGTCAAATGACTGAAACAAATAAAAGAATAAAAGAATAGGAAAACAGATGTATAAAAGTAATGAAACAGTGTATATTTTGAGAGTACAAATGGGAAGAAGAATACTCATTGTGTTTGGTAAAGACTATTTGGAGGTGAAGTTTCATTCCGTTATTACAATAAATTTAGTAGCCTTGGTTAAACTAGTGGTTTTCAACTGTGGTCCATATAAAATTTTGTTGTTAAAATCTATTTAAATTTTTTTTTATGCAATTCCAAATAAAATTTAATTATATATAGGTGTAGGAGTGGCAGTGTGGTAAGTAGCTTGCTTACCAGCCACATGGTTCCAGGTTCAGTCCCACTGCATGGCACCTTGGGCAAATGTCTTCTACTATTGCCTCGGGCTGATCAAAGCCTTGTGAGTGGATTTGGTAGACGGAAACTGAAAGAAGCCCGTCATGTATATATATATATATATATATATCTGTATGTGTGTGTGTATGTTTGTGTGTCTGTACTTGTCCTCCAAACATCGCTTGACAACCGATGGTGGTATGTTTACGTCTTCGTAACTTAGCGGTTCGGCAAAAGAGACCAATAGAATAAGTACTAGGCTCACAAAGAATAAGTCCTGGGGCTGATTTGCTTGACTAATGGCGGTGCTCCAGCATGGCCACAGTCAAATGATTGAAAAAGAGTAAAAGAGTATAAAAACACTACAGGGTTTTTTTTTATACTCAGCAAATGGTTATAGAGGTCCAGTAGAGTTAAATGGGGATCAAAGGGGCCAATAGGCAAAAAAATGGTTGAGATTCCCTGGGTTAAACTAATGAAGACTGAAATAAACTGGAAACACAGCCATTTCTATTCTTAAAGCGAGAAACTCTGAGTATGAGCTAATAATGTGTTTTGTGTCTGATTAATACTGAAAGTATCAGAAAATATATCAATAATAACTTAAGAAGTGCTATTTTTATAAATTATTTTACTTGTTAAATGATAGAAATAAAGCAGTTATATTCGAGTGTATATACATTCAGATATAACTGCTTTATTTCTATCACACACATACACACACTCACACACACACACACACACACACACACATATAACATATTCATGCATTCACACACATTTACAAATGCATTCACATTTACAAGCATACATCTATGACTTGATTCTTTTTTAATGTAACAATATATTAAAACGCGATGACACAACAGAGATTGTATAATATGGATTTGTGTAAATTAATCCATTGCATTCAGAGCAGATGGCACCACTAAACATACTCAATAAGCCATAAAGCATAAAACTAAGTGATAGATGATATCTGTATCTCAGATAATGACACTGAAAAAAACGTAACACTATTTTAGAACGATTCTCCTATCCTTCATTCTCTCTCTCTCTGCTTTATCTACCCCACTACTTATATGCATGCACGAATTAGAAAGGAAAAGAATGCATACGCAACAAATTAGTTTCAAAAATAATTTTCTTACTAGTTACACTAGGCTTAAGCTTTCAGTTTTACAGTCTACCATTGTATTATTTGGCACCATTGATACCTTTCACTTGCATTGAAAAAAAAATACAAAAGCAAAAATAGTGAGGGGTTGATAATAATAGAATACTGATTGGAAGTTAATATACATAACAGTCGTTACTGTGTGGTTAAGAACCTTGCTTCCCAGCCATGTGATTTTGGGTTCAATATTACTGTGTGGTACCTTGAGCAAGTGTTTTCTATAATAGCCCTGGGCCAACCAAGATGTCATAAATGGGTTTGGCAGATGGAAACTGAAAGGAACCTATCGTGTGCATGTATGTCTCTGTGTGTGTATATATATACGACGACGACGACGACAATAATACAAATAAGAAAATGGAGGAACAGATTCATTTCAGTCATCAACTTACAGATTTTATCAATTCATATTATTTGTTAACTACATAAATAGGAACATCCAAATCCAACAAAATAAAACAATATACATCAATAAGTAAGATAATACCATAAAAATAATACATATAAAATGGATCTTACAGCTGTTTCAACCTGTAGATAAATGTATCTCATTCTGCCAATATTAGTCATATGTATTGAAGAGGAGCAAAATGAAAGAGAAAGTAAAAGAGAGATGACAGAGACAGAGAAAAGATGCACTTAAAAATGAGTTGAAAGCCAGGTTTGTGGATTTAATAATTCAACTTGCTTGCTTCTGTCACTTGGTCCTTTACAAAGTCCATTCTGTAATAAGCATTTAAGTCTACTGTCTGGTGTGGTGATACCTTCCTCTCTTCCAGTCTTGGAGATCTTAAAATATTTTTGCATCTCTTCCCTTTCTCCCTGTAACCTATTCATGGAACAAAATAACAAAACGGTCTCTCTCTCTCTCTCTCTCTCTCTCACTTTGGAAGGCTGATAATTCTTTCTGATAAAAACTCAAGGCCAGTGAATTTGATAGCAAAGGATATTCATTATTATCAGCTGCAATACTTGACTGGTACTTTATTTTATCAGTGGGCAAATGGCTTAGTGGTTAAAGTATTTGGCTCATGATCATAAGGTTGTGAGTTCAATTCCTGGCAGTGTGTTGTGTCCTTGAGTAAGACACTTTATTTCATGTTGCTCCAGTCAGGGCTGGCCTTGTCACTTTCTGTGCCATGCTGAAACTCCCAGATAATTTCATAAGTTGTCCTGTGGATCAAATCATGTCATCATATCCTATGGAGTGCCAGTTATTTTATTTCATCAACGAAGGAAGAGTTGAAAGGCAAAGCTAACCCTGGTGGAATATGAATTCAGAGTGTAAAGAGCCTGAAGAACTATCACGAGGCATTTTGTTCAGTACTCTAATGATTTACCATTCCACTATCTTCACATCGTGGCACTGACTTGAAAACTGCATCAACAGCAACATTGTTAAGAAGCTTGCTTTGCATCTTTGCCATTTCAGACTTACTCCCAATGTGTGGCATTTTTGGCAAGAGTCTTTTACTCTAAATTTTGGTCAATCAATGCCTTGACTATGAAGTTGGCTGTCAGAAACTGTGTGGAAGCCTGTTGTGTGTGTGTGTGTGTTTTCCCACACTGCTTGCCAACCGGTGTTGGTTTCATTACATCACCGTAACTGAACAGTTCAGCAAAGAGGTTAGATAGAATAAGTATGAGTACCAGACATCTAAATAAGTACTAGTGTTGATTTTTTTCAAATAAACCTTTCAAGTGCTATCCCAGCATGGCCACAGTCCAAAAACAAAAATAAGTAAAAGATAAGAGATGGTAAACAGAGTTGTCTTTCCATTAAAATTGCTTATCTTTTTACTCACCCTTCCTTATTTCTTGCATCTTTTCTCTGTCTCTGTCATCTCTCTTTTACTTTCTCTTTTACTTTCTCTTTCATTTTGCTCCCCTTCAATCCCCCACTCTTCATCTCTATTAAAGATAGCTATGGAAATAAATAGCTGAGTTTATGTAATTCTTGAAATTTTCATTATTTTTTTGAAATCTTTTTGTTTCTCTTTATTTTCTTCTTTTTCTTTCCTCCTCTTCCTCATCCTTCATAAGTATATAGAAATAAAATGGGTGAAGTAGAGATGGGATTGTGTTATCTTGAAGGTAGAAACCTCATCACTGAAACAGTTTTAGTAACTGAGTGGTGCAGTGGGTTGTATATGGGGCAAGTTTAGTAATGAGGGTGTAATGGTGTTTCTAAGAATGTAGTTGGGAAAAATGAGAGAATAAATATATTTATGTAGTTACTTTTTATTTATTCTATCATACATTTATTTTTGAAAATTTTTCTTTGCATTTTAAATTTAAACTTTTATTTACCAAAACCATCTGAAATTTGGCAGCAGGTTGCTGAACATACTGGTAGTATTTTTCTGAAATAATCTACAATTTAATCATCATCATTGTCATCATCATCTTTTGTTGTTGTCTTCATCATTATCATCATCAATATTGGTCCCCACTACTGGAACAAGACCCTAAATCGAGTGGTATAGCTGATTAAATCAATTCCAGTTTTTGATGAATGCCTTACTTTATTGATATCCTTTAAATGACTGGTACTGTTTCTTTTAAACTTTGGATTGATGAAATTAATGTTTCATTCCAGTGGGATTTGAATTCAGAATGTAAAAGAAGGCATAATTCAATACTGCAAGGCATTTTGTAGTTGTATGTTTTATTAACTGCAAAATATGGTTTATTAACTGATGTTTTATTAACATATTTTCTCAATGGCCTGAGGTTTTTGTCCTAATGCACTTGTTTAACTAAGGTTCAAAGCAATGAGGACCTCTTGCATAAAGTAAGAAATAGAGTATTCTAAACAAATTCTGAAAATACTGATAATGGCACTTAACTTAGAAGTAGCCATGCTTATAGCAACTTTTTTTTTTCTGTTAGCTTACTTAAAATAATCTTCCACAACAGCATAAATATTACAGAATTTTTCATATGAGTACTATAAAGATTTTATATTCTACATCCCTAGGCTTTGCACTTGATTTTGCTTGTCCTAACCTTGCTGAAATTAATCTAACTAATACAACCTCTACTACTCACTTTAACTGTAATTATACATTCCCTAAAAATACCCTTTGAGCTCTTTTCAATAAAGTATATAATGTATTAATATTAAGTACAAACAGCTAACCCCACTAGTGCATATACTGCACTTACAAGTATTTCCTTCATATTTCACTACAATCAACATACCTGTTCATTCAAGAAAATCTCCAGAAGCACTTCTGTTTCACTTTCTAGTTATGCTTAGAATTTAAAGATTTCAAATGCACAAAATAGCTAAACCTGAAAAATTATTTCTTGCTCTAAATTATTTGCAAGGCATAGAAAACTATGCAATCTCTGTGCCACAGAGGCTTATGAAATAGTCTTTGCTAAAATCCTCAAACTTAATAGGCCCTCAATATAGAATAGGATTGTGCCATCATAAAATTTCAGGACAGATATTTTCAGAATCTTTCTTTGCCCCACAGGTAAATATCTAAGTAGAAAATTTCAGCTTCCTGTTTGACTTGTATTACTTTTGCCATTTACTGATTTACGGCACACATATATATTTAATCAATTTTTTTACACACATCTATATATATCATATTTAGTGTATATTGATAGGCCAGTTATTGTAGTGTCTGTCCTGAGATAACATCACTTATGGATATGCTTTGTTAAAAACAAAATTAATAATCAGAGGAAAGCAAAAAAAAAAAATCACACCTACAATGATCATTGAAAATGCCAGATACATTTTTGGGGCTTTTTCAGTGACATGTACTCAGCCAGTCATGTACCTGGATAAAAATTCACCAGTCCTGATATAGGTAACAATAAATAAAGCATTCACAAATAGCTGAATAAAAATCCTAAATATGCAATTGAGGCTGTATTAAATTAAAATAGCTATCTGAGTATTATACTTAATGTCTATACTTTGCTGATAGGCCAGTTACAGTGGTATCAGTCCATTTCATGACTGACAATTTTTTATATGTAATTTTTTAATGTTCTATTCAATACAATAATTTCCGTTTTATTGTTGTATTTAGGAAAGGTCATTTTGCCAGTTTAGCCAATAAAAACACACGCACTATATATTTGGTGTTACTTTGCTTCAGTGTTATTCACTTTTTACATTAATCTTAATCTTATTTCGGTCAGAGTTCTTTCGTCACACTTCTGTGATCGCATCAGTGGTCCTTTGCTTTCTTCTTTCTTATTTGTGTGTCTCTCCTTACTAACCGTCAGCCATTTTGTATTTCTATTGTATTTGTCTTCATTTGCGCATGCGTATATCTCTATGTGTGTCTATGTTTAGTTAGTGTGTGTGTGTGGGGGGAGTGCCTGTAATATTTGTATCTCTTGTTTATATACGTTCGTGTAATTTCCATTTTTTTTATTGCTAAATTCATCTGTTACTTCTTTTTACTTTTTTTTTTACCTAATCTAATTTATTTAGTAATTCTTTCATGCTTACTCAGGAATGAATATGTCAGACAATCTCTTTGTGGCCACCACTTCTTCTCATGTTACATCCTCACACTGAGGATCTGCATAACCAACACTTAACCTGTATCTTACTCTCCATCTCTATTCATGATTTCAATAAGTATTTCTGACTTTCCCAATTCCACTAATCACCCGATCTGTTTACCCAAAGCTTCTGTCTTTCATTTTACTCTAACGTTGATGCATCTCTATTTTTTATGTGTTTCATTCATTATACTAAAGCCATGTTGGGGCACTACCTTAAAAGGTTTTAGTCAAACAAATTGACCCTCATATTTATTCTAAGTCTGGTAATAAGTTTATCAATGTCTTTTGCCAAACCACTAGGTTGCAGGAATATCAAGCTGTTGTGGGAGTCAGGCATAACTGCAAACACACACACACACACACACAAGTTTCCTCACAGTTTCCATCAACCAGGTTCACTTACAAGCCATTGATCAGCCTGAAGCAAAAGTAGAAATATAATGCAGCACCCAGTCCAGGAATTGAACCTATTATCTTGCTATCAAGAGTGTAACACCATAACCACTAGACTGTATGTCCTCTCTCTCTCTCCTCTCTCTCTCTCTCTCTCTCTTTCTTTCTCCCTCTCTCTCTTTTTCAAACACACACATATATATATATCGAATTATAGCTGACAGTAAGTTTCATATCATCTCATTTGTACGGGACTTTTCCTCCTGTTGTTTTAATATTATGAAGTACTTTAACGGAATTTAAAGTGTCAACCAGTTTAAAATTTAACTATTACATTTTAAACAATTTCAGATGGATGTTATGATTTGAAATATCTTTAATAGGAAATGAAGTGAAATAATGTAACACTTTATATTACAGTTATCTTTCATCATTATCATTTAGAGTTTGATTTTATGCATAAGTAATTAGGACTTGATGTTTTTGGACATATATATTTCCTGTAAGCATTTTTTTTCTTATATAAATTATGGATGTTATTAAGTATGGATGCGCTAATAAGGTTGGCTGTTGTTGTACATATGCAAGTGTGTGATAATTAGCTTTTAATTGCCTGGTTTGTGCCTAAGTGTATACATGCATTCTTATGCTTGTATGCATATGTATATTTTCTTATATATATATATGTGTGTCTGTGTGTGTGTGTGTGTATGTGTATATATATACACACACACACACACACACATATACATATTTGTGCATGCAAATATGTGCGTAAATATATACACACACATATACATACATATATGTGTGTGCATATGTATACACACATATACATGCATGTCTGTGTACCTCTTTGATCCTTCATTAATTTCTTTATTTTTTCCCTTATTTTACATCACTGTCTCCCTTTTATCTCCGAATCTATGAATTCTTGCAATGGTTATTTCCCTTTTTTCCTGTAATATCCCTAATTTAAACACCTCACTTATTGACGTTGCATTTTTCCCAAAACATTTTTTTGTGATATGATTGAATTTACTGTTTTTATATATTTCTTTATTCAATTAACTCCACCCCTTATAGTTATATATGTTCTACAATATTTCTCCATATAGATCATTTCCCCATCCCATATTGGCATTAATATATGGTGTTCGCTAGAGATATTTTTTGCCATTCCTTTATTTTTTACTTATTTAGTTAATCTGGTAATTTTGCAGGAATCCTAGAATGTATCTATAGATATATGTGATGGGTTCAAATATTCCTTCTGCAATTCTCTGAAGAGCATTTTTAATAGCTGAAACAAATTGCATTTTTTAATGAAAATGTAAATAAATACTGTACCGTCTGTAATTAGCATCAAGTTCTTTTGAATTTTTGATTTACTTGTCTAATGATTGTGTTCTTTTTTTCTCTCACTCCCACATGTACATACCTACATATATACATACATACATACGTACGTACATGTGTGTGTGTGTATTTGAATGTGAGTGAAAGAGGTCATAAACATTAGACTAGGAAATCAAAAACTGTGTGGTTGTGTGTGAATGAATATGTGTATGTGAAGTTGTGTATATGTATATATATATATATATATATATATATAATATATATATATATAATATACATGTGTGTTTGTGAGTACATCTCTCTCTCTCTTCCTCTCTCTTTTTTTCATATATGTGTAGGTGCATGTAATCAATAAACATTGAATGACCATTTTCTATGTTGTGTGATTGAGACACAATTTAGGGCAGATTTTCTATGGCCAAATGCCCTTCCCATTGCCAGGCTTCACCTAATTCCAGGTGAGGTAATATTTCTTTATGACCATGGAAGACTGGAAACAAAGAACATTGCTTGTAATGATGGTGATGCTTCATTAAAACAATCACATGATGTCAATTTATGACAATACTTCTCTGCAATTATTCTTTCATTCCATTCCAATATTCCATTATAGATGACACACTTCATATCTCACTGAACACAGAAATTAACTTGATCTTGGGGTGTTGTCCTGATTTGAGGATGTGCTCTGTTTTTTTTTTTATTGCATGCTAACCCTTATTTTCATTGAATATAGTTATAGAGAACTCACTTGTCTTTATATGGGAAGACACTGTCTTGGAAAGGTTGAGTAGCAAGTCTAGGTTTCAGTGATGAGCTGAGGGCAACACTTTGGTTAAGATGCAAAGCGCCTAGATGATAGGGGACCCACTCAGCAAATTTAGTCACTTTTTCTTGTTCATGAAAGTACCTTATGATTAAAATGTGACTTGATTTGATCTGTTTTGCTAGTTTTCATGCAGATTGCCTTGGAAGTCCAGTGTCGACAGAACTTGATTGTCCAAATCAAAGGGGGATCTGCAAGAGAAAAATTTCCTGAGCAAAACCGGACAAACCATTGTTGGCATTTCTGGACACTTCAACCTTCATTTCCATAGATGCAACAAATATTTCTTGCCGCTTTCGTTGTTGGAGAGAACCCTTTAGGTTCCATAAAACATGCAATGACTGATAGAAGGCAAAGAGTAGGATGTAAAAATTTTACCAAAAGTTTTGGAATAAGTAGCCTCAAAATGATGTCAAAAATGGGACAACACTTTCTTTTCAATCATATATATATACTCTATTCAAGAAGTAATAGCATAGGCCTCGATTTATTGGGGGATTACATTAAAGTATTAATTTGAAAGACACAGGCTCCAAGGTCAATAATACTCCTCATCAAAGCCGACACATATCTAAACACAGAGGGCATATATAAGCCATTATAAGCATGCAAACATATAACATACAAAAACATATATATACATGTAATAGTGTCATTTTTGGCCCAAATCAAAGTCGGATAAGTAATTGCATAAATGCATACAGATAAATTAAGATGTCCAAGCTGATGAGATAAGAGTTCGCAATAATCCAAAAAGGAAGTCCCAAATGAATCCAATAAATAGAGTCTTATGGCTGTTTCCAGGTTAGCATGTGTTCAACCTTTTCATGTGTGTGTTTGTGTATGTGTGTGTGTGTGTGTGTGTGTGTGTGTATGTGTGTGTGTGTGTGTGTGTAAAGAATTACTAAGGGATTAGTAATCTGGGCAAAATACTCCTTAAGCTCTCTGCTGATGCAAATACATCAGACTAACAAAAGTCTTCTGATTGGTACAGAACTCCAGGTGGTCCAAAGGCAAGATCTGAAGTTGAAGTCCATCACCAGTTGACTCTGTAAATACACGGTTCCATTACCAAGTTAACATGGTATGTTTTCACAGAGTGATATACAAAGAAAAGCATAAATTATGGATTTTACACGTTTATTTATTTGTATGTAATAGACTTACAGCTGTTTCTGACATGCATTTTAGGTGCATTCATAGTTCCATTTACTCAACCAGTCGAGTGATTTGAAAAGGTGAATGACCTTTACAAATGCCATCATCTTCAGAGTTCATGCAACATCTGTATATATTGTTCAGTTTCATTATTTGTGGGTTCAGCAAAAAAAGGGTTCCATCCAATTAGAAATAAATATTTAATAAACACAGGATTTAAATGTGGGCTACTATAAGCTTCATACTCAGATACTTCAGTAATTAGATGAACTTGTATAACATGCCATGTTTCGTTTTGAGCTTGAACAATTGCAGGATAGTTCACAGCACATGAAGACAGCTTGTCTGACTACTGTACTATCTGAACATGAAACTTATAATAGCTAATGTTTAAATCCTGCATTTATTATATATAAATGTGTGTGTGTGTGTGTATCTTTATGAAATTACAGCTTGGAATAAGTCAAAGCATGTTACTCCATACTTCAGATAAATGCTAGCAAAAAAATCATATAGGTTTGAATCAAATGAACATGTCTTCTGAGTCTAAAATCTTCATAGTTTGACAGCATTGCAAATGACTCCCAACAGATTTCAATCTATTTAGATAATGATTGCTCCTTTCTTTGTCTTATAACACTTGTTTGACCACCTCTCTCTCTCTCCATATATATAGAAATACACACACACACACACACATATATATATCATATACATACATGTGTGATTGAGGAGCAAATATAGATTTAGACACGTACACGTAGATATAATTATAAATATAACTGAACATGTAGAAACATGCATAGTACATGTTTCTCTATGTGTGTGTGTATGTAAATATATATATATATATATATATGAACACAAACATAACAACATATATATATATTTAAATGTATATATGTGTGTGTAATATATATATATATGAACACAAACAAAACAACATATATATATATATATATATATATATGAATCTATCAGAAGCTGTGAATGTGTGCCTGTATGCATCTTGTATCAATTCAGAAAGTGTGCATTCGCTACTTGAGCGTTCTCCCCTTAAATGCACAAAAGTACTTATATATTTCATTAGAGTGGAGTCATAATGGAAGAATGAGCGTAAAAGTTATCGAATGCCAGCAACATCTGGTTGAGATGCTATAAACTGGATTGGCTGCAGGTTGTCCTGATTTTCTGAAGAGGAACCAAAAAAAAGAAAATCAATAAGCTTTCCCAAGAAATCAAGTACAATTCCGGAAATAACAGTTGCAGAATTAGCTGCTGCAAAGGCATAAAATAATCTTAGTCTTGCTGCACACTTCCGTTAGGAACGGCATCCCTACTGCGTCGATTGCACCTAGAAGAGGAGAAAGAGAGAGAGAGAGAGAGAGCGAATGATGGGGGTGGGGAACCATGTTACTTGTTTCATATTTATTATTATTATTTTTTTTCTTCTTAAATTGCATTGTTTTGACTTCTTGGGAACTAAACACTGAACACTGTGTGATGAGATGCTTGCATATACTCTCTTTCTCAGGTGGCGATGGTGATGGTGATGGCGGTGGATGAGTGGGGAGAGGGAGGCAGGGGGAAGGGGTCGGGGGGCAGAGTCTGACATTCCGCATATTTTTGACAACCCTGTTCTCTGCTTTCTTTTCGCCCCCCCCCCCGTTTTCAACCCCCCCTCCCCCCCACCGCTTTCTTATTCTTCCGCCTCTTTCACAACCACCACCACCACTGCTACCATCATTTGCCTTCATCTTGTTTTACCTCATCCCTCTTCTCCTACTCCCCTGCTTCATCATTACCATTACCACCACTACCACCACTACCACAACCAATTACCATTAAAAGCTGCATTGGCAACAACAACTACAACAACATCTGCAGCAGTAACAACAACAATGCAAAATGTCATGGGTGGGTTAGGGGTAGGTAAAGATGGAAGGGGTTTCAAGAGCCGAGGAAAGTAAATGCCACCAACTTTACCGTTTCTCTGTGTTGTTTATTTTTTTATTGCAATTTTTTAAATAAGGGAGCAAATTTCTATTTTATTTTTTGTATGTTTTTTTTCAATTTAATTTAATTTAATTTTCTTATTTATTTATTTATTCATGTTATTTTCATATCTTTTTTTTTTCTTTCCCCTTCTTTTCAAAGGATTCTGAATAATTCTATAACTTACTTCAACGGATCTTAGATCTGAGCAAGATGGTACTTTGTCGATGTGATCCCAACATCTTTCCAATATGGCTACTGATTGTCAGGTTTGTAATACCTATATTTACATTTACTGGTATATCTATCTATTTATCTATATATATATATATATATATATAATATATATATATATATATACAACCCTCTCAGTGGAATTTGGGAAATTTTATGTATTTACATCTGTGTATGTGTGTATCAGGGAAAAGGAGTGATAGACATATAGGGTGTGATTCACAAGAGAAAGGGAGAGAAAGAGAAAGAGAGAGAGAAAGAAAGAGAGAGAGAGATGGAAAGAGGGATGTTTGTATGATAGTGTGAGAGAGAGAGTGTGTGACAGCAAGACTGACAGAGTTCGAAAAATAACACGGGTGAATCCGTGTATGAGAGGGACCGACAGACAGACGGACATAAAGGCAGAGATTATAAAAGAAGAGTGGCAGACAAACAGACAGACAGACAGACAGATTGAGACACTGAGATAGAATTTAGAAAAGGAAAGAGACAGGTGAATTTTGTATGAGAGGAACTGACAGACAGCTATATGAAAATAACAAGAGGATAGAAGAGGAGAGAGAGAGATATAGAGAGAGAAAGGGCTAGAGGAAGAGTGTGGAGAGCAAGAGGAAGAGAGTGGAGAGCAAGAGGAATGACATAATTTGTGAGTGTATTGAAGCAGATTTGGATTTTTATTTCTCTTTTCTTTACCATTTTTTCCTTCTCTGTTTTTCTTTTATTCTGAAACAAATTCCCCAAATGACATCGTAAAGCAATATCAGATATCCATTAGCGGCTCCCTATGTCAAGCAACTAATCTTCTGGAAGGTTTGGGGGGAAATTGCTACATGAATGAATATTTTCTTTGGCATTGCTAACAGAGAGCCCAGATAATTGAAGCCAGAGGAATCTTTTGTCGTGAAGGGATATTATTAGTTTTTCAAGTGTAAGAACTACGAACTGTTGCCTGACAGGTCAATGGATTTCGCTTGTATTACCGATGGTTATTATGGTGGCCTCTTAGACTAGGCATAATTCTATCATTCCAGCCTTCCATAGTTTAGATTTATCAATGTAGTATCCTTGTTCCATGGTTGTTGTTATTGTTTCTTTTTTACTTTATTTTTATTAGCTGAGCTTCAAGGAAGGAGTAAGGCCCATGGCAATTGCAGGCCTCTAACGCTGCTCCATCATCATTATCATCTTCATTGTGATATCAATAATACTGATTTCAAATTTTAGCACAAGCCCAGCAATTCCGAGGGGAGGGAGTAAGTCAATTACATCAACCCCAGTGCTTAACTGGTACTTATTTTATTGACCCCGAAAGGGTAAAAGGCAAAATTGACTTTGGTGGAATTTGAACATAGAGGGTAAAGATGGATGAAATGCCACTAACGATTCTGCCAGCTCACTCACCACCTTAATTATATATTCATAATATTGAAGCAAGGAGACCATATATGATTAAAGTCAAAAAGACAGAAAAAAAAGCCCCATAGGCTTTACAATACTCTATGATAATAGAATGGATATGAAAGAAATTGAGAAATGCTGGAACCGAGTCAAATAGATGAAGAGATTGTGGAAGACCAAGATGTCAAATATACCTATGGTAAATGGTGGACTTTACACAACACCCAAACTTTACCTAGGAAACTGAAGGATATTGGAATTGGGGGTCATATTGTTAACTTGCAGCAAAGAGTAATTCTTTATTCTGCCAGAGTCTTAAGAAAGATTCTTGAAATTCGAGGAATCTTGTTACAAAACCTCATGATGACATGCCCACTAAACAGAATAGCATGTAATAATTTTAATAATAATAATAATAATAATAATAATACTAATAACCCTTTCTTGTATAGGTACAAGGCCTGAAATTTTGGGGGAGTTAATGACATCAACTCTCAGCTGGTACTTATTTCATTGGCTCTAAAAGGATGAAAGGCAAAGTAGACTTTGGCAGAATTTATAATCAGGACATAAAAACAGATGAAAGGGCTGCTAAGCATTTCATCTGGTGTACCAAAGATTCTGCATTTCACTGAGAATGCTAAAATAATAATAATAATAATAATAATAATAATAATAATAATAAACCTTTCTATTATAGGTACGAGGCCTGAAATTTGGGGGAAGGGGTTCATCGATTACATTATCATTATTAAGGTGGCAAGCTGGCAGAATCGTTAGCATGTCAGACATAATGTTCCATGACATTCCTTCCAGATTTATATTCTGAGGTCTTGTGCTGCAAGATCATCTTACCCTTTGATTCCTTTTCGGGTCAATTAAATAAGTACAAGTTAAGCATTGGGGTTGATATCATCGACTGACACCCCCTCCCACTAAAATTGCTGGCCTTGTGCCATAATTTGAAATTATTATTATTATTATTATTATTATTATCATCATCATCATCAAAGCAGCCAGCTGGCAGAATCGTTAGCATGCTGGGTGAAATGCTTAGTGGTATTTTTTCTGTTCTGAGTCCAAATTCCATCAGGGTCGACTTTGCCTTTCATCCTTTCAGAGTCAATAAATTAAGTGCCATTTGAGTACTGGGGGTCGATGTAATTGACTATCCCTCTCCCCCAAATTCGAGGCCTTGTGCTTCCAGTAAAAAGGATTACTATTATTAATCATTATTAAAGTGGCAAGCTGGCAGAATCATTAGCTTGCCGAGCGAAATTCTTAGTAAATTATTATTATTATTATTATTATTATTATTCATCTGGGAAGCTGTCAGAATTGTTAGTATGTTGGACAAAATACTTAACAACACTTCTTCTAGTTCTTTATGTTTTGAGCTCAAATTCCATTGAGGTCAACTTTGTCTTTCATCCTTTAGAGGTTGATAAAATAAGTACCATTCAGGCACTGAGGTTGATGTAATCAACTTGTCAATGAATAGCAACCAAATTCCTCTCAGAATATACACTACCATCTTTAGAGACAAAAAGTGTTTAATGTAGTCTTACTTTACAAATAGGATGAGCATATTGGCTGAATATCTTTGATCATAGGTCAAGAATTAACTCTGGAAATGTTTGATATCAGAATGTTTACAACTTACTTGTCTAAAAGATATTAAAACAACAAAAGGAACAGGTGTGTCATTTCCTTCCTCTAAATCTGCTTGTTGTATAAATTATATTAGATATAGTAAGCAGGAATTTGAAACTGGAAAGAGTAACAGGTTTACTGACAGGGCTTGAGCCATCAACCTATCACTTGTCAGTGAAAAGTTTACTATTGAGAATTGAGCCATGATTATTCACTTGTTGGTGAAAGGTTTACTCCTTGGAGTTGAGCCATAACCTATTTACTTGTCAGTAACAGGTGTACTGTTGGGACTTGAGCCATGAAACTATCACATATATACAGTTGGGACTTGGATCATGCATCTGTCATGCAACTGTATTATCAATTACTCTAATAGTATATCTATCATTCAATCTCCTTAAATTTCCATTTCATTACAATTAGTTATTATTATTCCATAGTTGGGTCAAATCTCAGCTGGCCCCAGCCAACTTCTCTCTACTTGTAGATCTAACCAACCATGCTGCTCAATTGCTGCTTAGACAGGAGTGCTCTCATGGTAAAATGGTTGGCACAGAGCATCTGTACAGGGGTAGAATTTGAACTTAGTACATATAGATCTAAAATCCATGCAAGCTAGACATCTAATCTAACATCCTAACAATACTGTCAATCCATTATCCTGGACATGACTCTCACTCGGATCCGAAACCTGAAAAGATACTACAAAAACAAATATCAAAGTTGACCAGAGCAGAATTTGCATTTAGAGTACAGTAAACCAAAAATAAGCAGAACTAGATTTTTGATTGAAAGATTCTGCCAATGAGACGTAGGAAGTTCTTCCTGTTATTTTAACTGTACTTTCATATCCTGACCAAAATAATTCACCAGTCACTTAGTGCTAGCAGGATAGGTTATCTTATTTGTGTGCAACATAGTGAAGTATCCTATCTTGGTGCTACATTTGTAATGAGAATAAATCTTTGAATCAAAATTATGAATTATCTGCTCTGATATTAATGTAAAAAAATTTCTGAGAAATGATTATGGGAAAGAAAAGACGAATTGGCGGCATTCAAAATACATATCAAATTGCTTGACCAGTTAACCGTGTCCTACTACAAAGCACTTATCAATCTTTCTTCCTAATTTAGGAATGAGATAAATGCTTTTTCTGTATTTTAAAGCCTATTTTTATCTCTACTCGATAACTAAGTTAAGATGATTTAACAGTAAATCTAACTATAGTAAGTTAAAAAAATATATATATATATATAAATTACATACATTTCTGCCATCTCAGTATCTTCGAAATATTGTAAGATTATATTAGCACATATATTTACACACTTATTTAGCTGTGTGCATATTTGTAACGTACGTATATTTCTACATGCACATGCTTCTGTATGTATACTCATGTGTTTGCATGTGTGTACATGCTTGTATGTTTTGTATGTGTGTGTGTGTCTGAGTGCATCTGTTTCTCTGTTTCTGTGAGTGCATGCTTATGTGTGTTATTGTTCCATAGAGTTCAATTTTAGACATATGTAGAATATTAAAAAGAATTAATATTGAGAAGAAAAATGGATAATATTGCTGGGATGTGAAAAACTAGTATCACAGTGTGAGAATAATGAAGGTTTCTTCAACAACATATACACACATGTACATACATATACATATGCAGGTATATATTTATGCATGATTTGATCTTGTGTGTGTTTGTGTTTTTGTGTGATTGTATAATATACAATCATTCAAATCTTTCACAGTATATAGCTCTCTCTCTCTGTCTGTCTTTCCTTCTCTCTCTTACTCTCTATACATTTATACACATATATATAGATATCTGCATATATGCATATGAACCACATATATATGTATATATGCATATTTATGCATTATATATATATATACACACACACACACACATATATATGCATATATATACATTATATATATATACACATATATATGCATATGTATACATTATATATATATATATATATAAATGCATATTTATGCATTTTATATACATATATATATACATGGATGTTTATGCATTATCTATATATAAGTGTGTATATATATATATATATATATACATACACAAACACACATATATGCAGGTTTATGCTTTATATACATGTTTATATATGTGCATAGATATGTACGTATATATATATATATATATATATAGATAGATATATACATACATACATATATACTTATATGTAGATATATGCATATACATATATATGCACATACATATTAACACATACATATACATAAAATGTTTACATAAATGTCTATCTGTGTGTATGAGTGTGTATATGTACACATAATAACTATATATGCATGTGTGTGTGTGTATGTGTGTATCCTAATATAGAGAATACAATTTCCATTTTTTTCTATTGTGAAGAATTCTCTGGATTACTCTTTTTAGAAATTACATAAAAAGTAAATAAATATATATAAAAGCTGAAATATATTAAAAAATAAAACATGAGCTATGTGTATTTCTTGGTGTATGTATATGCTACATGTGTGTTCAAATGCTGGCATACCTGAGTGCAAGTTTTTTTGTGTGTGTGGGAAGTTCAGTGATATTGGAATATAATGTCATTTTGCAAAGGTAAATATAACACAACTGTACAAGAAATCTTATTTCCCAAACTTTGACAATGGCTGAAGTAAAACAATTTAAAGTTCTTCTCTTCATATATATGTAGATGTATATTATAATCATGATTATCATTTTTATTATTATCATTATTGTTATTGAGTGAGAGAGCAGTGCATGCCATTAAAGTGACACTGGGGTAAAATATACGAAGCCCAGTATACCCATCATGACTACTCGTCTGATAAGGGTACACTAGGCACATGCATCATAACCATGTGTGCATGACATGGTGATCTCATATCAAGATAAACAGCACATGACCTTGCGGGTGGGGCCCAGTTAGAATTTTCTTCTGGTCCAGTAACCCATCCCTCTCAAAAGGTTCCTGAATAAGGGTTGTTTAAAGGTGTTGAACGAAACACCCATGTTTCCAGGGGTGAATTATTCAAACCCCAAAGAATCCCTCTCAACACATGGCTATGATGCTCCCCCACTACTTCTGCTCGTGATCAGAGATGCACATATCATCAACCACTAAGGGACATGGTCAACTGGTTAAGGCCAAAAAAACTGACAAGCAAATCTGTGGTATTGAGCAGAATATTTGCTGTAGCCCATCTTTTATACCAAGACAAAATAATGTACTTGATAACACTTCCAATCAGTTAAGATCAGAAGCCATGAGAGCCACTGCCTGATATCGCATCAGGGCTATTATTATTATTATTATTATTATTATTATTATTGGCATCAGCATCAGTTGGGTCACCAAGTAACTTGCCAGACAAAGATCCCTCAACTGAGGAGAGGGACCTGTACTGCTGGAGGCAGATTTGTGTCAGGTGATGAAAGGTTAGATTATGATAGAGGGACAGAAAAAGATGTCTGGCTTTAGACAAGATATATGGCTACCCCAGTTGGAAAAGAAAGAGATGGTGATGAAAGTGTGTCAGAGAATATCCTCTGTTATTCCAAAGTAACAGGAAATAAATGGAAGTGATGCGGTTCAGAGGGTTGGACAGGGTGAGTGGTTTATGATGTGATATTTCTTATCAAAAATAAATTGCATAATTTCGAATCATTACTAAACAGAGAGTTTTGTCCAATACAAACCATGTAATATTTGTAGATTTACACTTATCTTTCTTTTAGGAGATATGCCTCAGAAGCAAAATTCTATTTTCTTTGTAACAGCATTTGATAAAGAACTCATGTGTTGGTATGATAACTTTTTAAATGAATTTCTGTCAAGCCAGTGTAGGAGTACAACAATTCTTTTCAGATTTTTACTGAAAAGAATTATTCTACTGTGGCCAAGTTGATTGGCAGAATCAGTAGAATGTCAAATTAATGCCTTGCAGTATTTGGTTATGTCTTTTTTGCACATTCTATGCTTAAATCTTGGGATCGACATTGCTTTTCATCTTTCCAAAATCAATAAAATAAGTGCCAACCAAGTGCTAGAATCAATTAAATCAACTATGCCTTTCTCTCAGAATTTGAGGCTTTGTACCTATGTTAGAAATCAATATTAAACGTCATTAAGTACATATATATTGATTCAGCAAATATTTTTCTCTTGGGAAAAATAATTAAATAAGCCTTAGTAATGATGATGATGTCTGTCTTAAAAGAATTAGGGACATAATTGAATTGAGCTGGTTGTAATCAAGACTGAAAAGCATCTCACTGATTCAGCATGTCAACTCAGCTCAGCAGTGTATTTGCTTACTCTCTCTCTCTCTCTCCCTCTTTCTGCAAGCGTACATGTGCTCTTACACATAGGCGCAGGAGTGGCTGTGTGGTAAGTAGCTTGCTTGCCAACCACATGGTTCCGGGTTCCTTCCCACTGCGTAGCACCGTGGGCAAGTGTCTTCTACTATAGCCTCAGGCCGACCAAAGCCTTGTGAGTAGATTTGGTAGACGGAAACTGAAAAGAAGCCCATCGTATATATATATATGTGTGTGTGTTTGTCCCCCAACATCGCTTGACAACCGATGCTGGTGTGTTTACGTACCCGTAACTTACTGGTTCGGCAAAAGAGACTGATAGAATAAGTACAAGGCTTACAAAGAATAAGACTTGGGGTCGATTTGCTCAATTAAAAAAGGCACTGCTCCAGCATGGCTGCAGTCAAATGACGGAAACAAGTAAAAGAGTAAAGAGACACAAGCACATACACTCACAAACACTCACACACACACACACACCACACACACACACATATATATATATATTATATATATATATGTATGTATGTATGTATGTATATATAGTTACATAGCATGATTTAATTTTAGTTTGTATGACAGATAATCAGCAATTAGAACTCTCCATGTTTATTCCTGTGCATCCAAAGGGAAACTGTGAAGAAGACTTGTAATATATAGGTTACATTTGGTTAGACTTTATAGCTGAATAGGTCACAGGGTACTTATACTGAGTAAAAACAGAATTTCTTCATAAAATATTTTGTTTCATAATCAAAATATTTTGTAAACTCAAGTCTTGTTTTTGATATATATGCACACACACATAACCATAATTTTTATATATACATATATATAAACATACATACATACATACATACATATATATATATATATATATATATAGATATATATATATATATATAAATACTTACATACATATATATGCAAATATACATACATATAAATATGTGTAAATATATATATATATAAATATACATATATATATATGTATATATGCATATATATATACATATATATATATATAAACATACATACATATATGTATATATACATATACATATATATACATATACACACACACACGCATACATATATATGTGTATGTGTGTGAAGGTGCATGGTTAGAGTGTTGGTCTCACAACCATGAGGTAATGAGTTTGATTCTTGGAAAGAGTTGTGTGTTGTTCTTGAGCAAGACACTTTATTTCATGTTGCTCCAATTCACTCAACCACAGAAATGAGTAGTGACATCATTGGTGCCTAACTGTACAGGCCTTTGCCTTTCTCTTTGACCGCATTGAGGTATGTAGAAGGGAGGTTGCTATGCATGGCTGACTGCTGGTCTTCCATGAACAAGCTGGCCGGGACTTGTGCCTCAGATGGTAACTTTCTAGGTGCAATCCCATGGTCATTCTTAACCCAAGTGTGTCTTTACTCTTTACCCTATTCATACTCGAACCTGCATCATATACATACATACTCATATATATATATATATATATATATCATCATCCTCATTTAATGGCTTTCCATGCTTGGATGAGTTGGTCAAGGAACCAGAGAGCTGTAGAACTACATCAAGCTCCAACTTCATCTCTAGCATGCTTTCTATGGCTTGATGCCGTTTCTAATGCCAACCACTTTACAGAGTGTACTGGGTGCATTTTTTTGTGCCACTGGCACTTGTGGGGCTTCCATGTAACTTGCAAAACAGAAAAGAACAGAAAAAAAAAGAGAAACGAAAAACTACTAGGAGCAAGTATGTGAGAGGGTCATACATATATAGATATGCATAAATACACACACACACACATATGTACACACATGTGTGTGTGCGTGCACACGTATGTGTGTGTATAACTTGAATTATGTATGTCTCCCTTTTGCATTTAAGTGTGAGATCTTAACTTAGAATCTATTGATCTGTTTGCGCAAAGAAACTTTTCCCCAAATGTCTCTTGAGAAGGATCCTAAATGTCTGAGATTCCAAATTACAATTCGCTAATAAATTTGAAGATTTATTCATTTGAAAATTAAATCAGATATAAATACACACTTATAGGTACCTCTGCATGCTTATTCTTACAGTATGGATGTGTGTTGGTACTACTTTAGAGAGATACACCAATGTCAGAATGTGTTTGTTGTGCGTGATGCATGTACTTTGATTTGAACATTGCTTCCATCATTGTCTGAATTCCCCATAAAAATAGAAGCTCAGTCACCCTCATTGGCTTAAATGAAGATCATTTATTTCAATGATATGTCTAAAGGATTTTTTATTTGTTCTTTGAAATATTTATTCAAATGTACTGTGGGATTTAAACAAAGATTTACTAAAAAGACTACAATTTTTTTTTATACTCTACCACTGCTGTTTATAATACTCTGTCAATTCTGACAGCTAAATCAGGCAATCTCATTTCATGCTCAAATCTTGATACTAGCCTCTGACAGAATAATAGAAACATCCTTTACATACCTTGTTATGCATTTATAAATAATATACACAATATTTTGATTGGTTGCTATAAGTAATTCATATGATTGCAGTCATTTTCAATGGCCCATCACTGCTAGCTTTTGTAAATACTTACCTCTCCTCCACCACCTCTAACTTGGTTTACACACCCACCAGCACACCCTGCTTTTTCTATATCCGGCTATTCTCTAACTATATATATATATATATATATGTATATTTTCATTCTTTTGCCTGGTTCCTTATTCAACCAACTGAACCGCATCATTTCATTCAGTCCTTGGCGAAGCCATTGGGCAAAACAAAATATTATTGGACTCAAGGTTATTGATTCGAAACACACTCGTACACACATTCATCTCTCTCTCTTTATCTATCTATCTATCTATCTATCAATCTCTGTGTGTGTATGTATATATATATTGTGGCGGCACAATGGCCCAGTGGTTAGGGTAGCAGACTCGTGGTTGTAGGATCACGGTTTCAATTCCCAGACCGGGCATTGTGAGTGTTTATTGAGCAAAAACACCTAAAGGTCCACGAGGCTCCGGCAGGGGGTGGTGGCGATCCCTGCAGTACTCTTTCGCCACAACTTTCTCTCACTCTTTCTTCTGTTGGCCTGCTTGCTTAGCCAGCAGGGTGGCGTCATTTAAAGGCTAAAACAATGCGAAGTAGCAACATCTGATGGTCTGGTCGGTCATGTGATCACAGTGATATATATATGTTATATATATATATATATATACATTATACATGCACATATACACATATGTTATTCATATGCTTATTGTAGGCACAGGAGTTGCTGTGTGGTAAGTAGCTTGCTTACCAACCACATGGTTCCAGGTTCTGTCCCACTGCATGACACCTTAGGCAAGTGTCTTCTACTATAGCCTCGGGCTGACCAAAGCCTTGTGAGTGGAATAGGTAGACGGAAACCAAAAGTAGCCTGTCATATATATGTGCGTATGTGTGTGTTTGTCCCCCCCCCATCACTTGGCAACAGATGCTGGTTTGTTTGCGTCCCCATAACTTGGTGGTTTGGCAGAAGAAACCAATGGAGTGAGTGCTGGGGTTGCAAAGAATAGATCCTGGGGTCGATTTGCTTGATTAAAGGTGGTGCCCCAGCATGGCTGCAGTGAAATGACAGTAACAAGTAAAAGAATATACATATATATATATATATATATATATATATATATATATATGAATAAAGAATAAGGAGAAAATGGAGAGGTAATTAATAAAATTATTAATTATAAAATGACAACATCTCTGACAGCTGTTTCAATTCTGAAACCTTTAGATAATTAATTTATAAAATTAAAATCATTTTAAGATGAATCTCATCAGAGATAGTTAGGATATACCATTTCGAAATATATGTTGAGCTAATGGCTATAAAACCGTTATATTATTATATATACATATATATATATATATATATATGTATAAACGATGATGATGATATATCTTTACTCAAAAATTATACAGACTTGTACATATATTTTATAGATGGTTGTACAAAATAATGGAGACACCTTAAAATTTTAAACAAATTTATTTTAATATGGGGTAGGACCACTGTTAGAAGTAATTACAGTTTGAATCCTATGAGGTATGGACTCAAACAAAGTTTGAATTATTTCCAAAGGAATTTTTCTCCATTCTTCAGCTAAAACAGTCTCCAGTTCTTGTAGTGGTCATGGTGGAGGATATCAACTCATTACTTGTTTTTCTAAAATGTACCATAAATGTTCAATAATATGGAGATCTGGGGACTGTGGTGGCCATTCTGTAGCAACTTGTGCCATTCTGTAGCAACTTTAGTTGTGTGAATTGGTGCATTATCACCCTCAAGGGTTGCTTCCCTTTTTCCCCTCTTCCTCAAAGGCTGTCATTACTTTTGAGACAATACTTCTTGATACACCAAACATTTTGGTTGTTTCCATTATACTAGCACCTGCCATCGAGCACCAACAATTTGACCTCTTTGAAAGTCCGATAGATCTGTCATCTTAATTTTAATTACCTTTTTCTGATGATATCTGAAAAGAAACAACAATTTTAACAAAACATATTAAGCAACACTAATAATAAATCAAAACACATAAAAATAAAAAAGCTTTTGATGGTTTTACAGATATTTCAAAATTATGATGCTAGGTGTTTCCATTATTTTGTCCAACCCCTATATATATAAATATATATATTTCCCTAAGAGTTAGGGGTCGGGAAGCCAACCAACTAAGGGATAGTACCTATCCAATATACTGCTGGTAGTAGGCCCAATTATTAATACCCAAGTGCTGGTTATTGCGTGGCAATTTCCCCAACGAATGTCATATAAGGGCAGGGGTAAAAAATGGTTTACCCTTAATTTATATGGCAAAAAGAAAATGGAGGGAATACAAAAATGACATGCATCAGCCAGTGGACATTCTATGATGTCTATTTATTCCAAAACAAAAGGGAGTATTATAAGAATACATACACATGCAAAGACTGGCTACACAAATATATACTAGTAATACATAAAAGAGTATTATATAATATATATATACTCAGAAATTATATAGACATGTACATATATATAAATGTTTTATATATATATATATATAGGCGCAGGTGTGGCTGTGTGGTAAGTAGCTTGCTTACGGGCCACATGGTTCCGAGTTCAGTCCCCCTGCGTGGCACCTTGGGCAAGTGTCTTCTACTTATAGCCTCGGGCTGACCAAAACCTTGTGAGTTGATTTGGTAGATGGAAACTGAAAGAAGCCCATCGTGTGTATATATATATATATATATATATATATGTCTATGTGTTTATTTGTGTCTCTGTTTGTCTCCCCCCACAACCGATGCTGGTGTGTTTATGTCCCAGTAACTTAGCAGTTTGGCAAAAGAGACCAATAGAATAAGCACTAAGCTTACATAGAATAAGTCCTGGGGTTGATTTGTTCGATTAAAGGCGGTGCTCCAGCATGGATGCAGTTAAATGACTGAGACAAGTAAAAGAATAAAAGAATAAAAAGAATATATATACTCAGAAATTATACAGACATGTACATATATATCATACACACACAAATAAATGTTTTATATATAAATATATATATATGAATGAGAGGGTGCTGAAAATTCTTGGTTTTAAGAGTATCACAAAAGGCCTGGTTGGAGGCTCAACCTTTTGAGTTCTTTTACAGGGCTTCAAGAAACTGAAGAACTGCTGCAATAAGTGTGTGAATTTGAGAGGTGGTATATGTTCAATAAAATCATAATTAACTGTTCCTCTTGTATTTTCTTTTACTAAAAGCCAGGAACTTTTCAGCAACCCTCTTATATGTATGTGTGTGTATGTGTGTATATATATATATATATATATATACATATATATAAAAGGATACTGGGAACGTCCTGTTCTTGTCACATTTTTTTCTTTCCTTGTTTTACTCCTCTGCAAGGGAATTTTATTTAATTCCCTTGCAGGAAGGACCGGTCCGACAAGCGTGTCCTGTCCTTACCTTTGAAACATGCATGGAGTCGAACCGGGGACAGCTGATGAAGGGGAATGTTCCGTGTGTTGTTTGTCCTGTTTTTTCGTTGCTAAAAAAAGTCCGTTCCCTTGTTTTTATGTTTTCGTTTCTCCTTGAGTTCTACGTCTATTTGTGGTGTCCTGTACTCACATATATATATTTATATATGCATGTATATATACATGTAGATGTAGGTAGGTACATATATGTATGTATGTATGCATATATTTTATTTATTACATTATTATATATATATATATATACACACTTCAATTACAGAAAACATGAAAATGGCTTATAGAATAAGATAAAGCAGATTACTATATTTAAAGCCAACTACAAATGTCTTGGCCCACCTTACTTGCACAACAACAACCTAAACCAATTAGTCGATATAATTCAAGCATTGCACTTAATAACCTCAAAACTGCTTTCGCTAAAGTAACCATAACTAAGCAATGAAGTGGTCTATAAATTCAAACAGACTGATATTGGTGAAACTTGTAAGAATATTTCTTACAAGAAGATTTCTCATTGTCCACTGCCATAATGCCACAATATAGAGGAGAACCCTATGATTACCCTGCTTTTGCTCTTTTCGTTTTTGAAGTAGCATATTGAAAATATTTGGGAGATATGTACCACTTATTTTTTCTCATCTTACACCATTTTATATTTCATTATTTTATATATCACACACACACACACACACATGCAAAGGAACAGGTTTGGCTGTGTAGCAAGAAGTTTGCTTTCCAAACGCATGGTTCTAGGTTCAGCCCTACTGTATGTTACCTTGGGCAAGTGCCTTCTATTATAGCCCTTGGCTGACTAAATCCTTGTGAATGGATTTCATTGATGGAAACTGAAAGAAGCTTGTTGTGTGTGTCTGTGTGTGTTACTGTCCTTTGCCTTGACAACTCGTAATAGTTGTAAATGAATGCTACCACCATGCAAGTGGTGTCCTTTCTTCATGGATGGTCCATGATGAATTATTTCCTTACTTGGAAACAAGTGAGGGTTTGCAACAGGAAGGACATCCAGCTGTAGAAAATTTACCTAAACAAAATTTTGTCTAACTCATGCAAGCATAGAAAAGTGGATGTTTGAAGTTCCCATCTGTGGGGATGAGCCAAAAGAAGAGTCATGGCATCAATGGTCAAGGGGCTGACCAGCTTAAGAAGATCACAATGTGCAAGGCACCCACCTGGGTGGGTGGTAGATTTTGACATGAAGTGAGGAAGTGATCTTTGAGATCAGGTGGGGAGGGGGGTGAGCTAGAAGAAGATGGTCATGACGTTAATGGTCAAGAGGCTGACCGAAAGAGGAAGTACAAGAGGGGAAGTGGGGGGGAGAGGTGAGTGTCGTCCTCTTTTTGCCTGCTGGAGGCATCATGATTTTCAGGCATGTGCTTGATATAACAAACGTATATGGATTACCATCAGTCTGATAGCTTGAACACCTGGATGAGCTTACTAGGGTAAATTCCAAGATTAATACCCAAATGAAATTATTTTATATACACACTTGTATCTACCCAATGTCTTTTTCAGAAGCTCTACCCATATTAAGCTATACATATATGTGTATACCCAAGTATATACATATAAATATAATTTATATATACATGCATACATATATATTTTTTATATGCACACACACACACACATATTTATACACACATATACATGCAAAACCAGTTATACAAGTACGTTCATATAAATGTATTTACACAAGCAGACATACATACACACACACACACACACACATATATATATATATATGTGTGTATATAATGTGTAGTGTATGGACTGTTTTCTACATATGGGAACATAAGATCCTGCATTCAACTTCTATATATCAGTAAAGAAAGCTATATAAATAGAATAACTTTTCTTTTGTTACTCTAGAAAGATCAAAATATCCATAAATATTCGTGAAATGATATCTCCATTAAAACAGCTGTTTACCTTATTATGTATAGATCCATATATCCATATAGATATTGGTAAATCAATAATACTTTATATAATGTGTATGTATGTATGTATGTATGTATCTAACCTGTGTGTGCATTGCTCTGTATATGTGCATGTATGTACACACACACATATCTGTAGGGGTAGTCATAGTGCTTGATTAAAAGTTTGCCCTGCCATGGTGTGTTTCTGATTTCATTCCCAATCCACAGGACTTTAAGTAAATGTCTTCTCCATTATTGAGGTAACCAATAACTTGTCAGTGAAGTTTAGCAATTGGAAACAGTAGAAAAGCAGTGTGTGTGCATGTATTTGAAAGGGTTTATCTAAATAATCATTGTTTATAAGTTTCCATAATGGACGTATATGTTTATACAATTAATATCCATCATTTAATCTCAACTGAAATCTAAAGAGATGTTTAGCATGAAGGAAGATATAGCATTTGCTATCACTCATTCAAGAAACATTTCTCATTGAAATTTATAATATATATATATATATATATATATATATATAGTTGAGGGTGCATGTCCAAGTGGTTAGGGTGTTAATCTCATTATCTAGCAATCAGGATTTCAATTCCTAGACTGAGTGGTGTATTTTGTTTTTGAGTAAAACACTTCGTCTCATGTTGCTCTGTGATCACTTTGACACCTGACACATGGTACACAGTACACCTGTTGAGACAAAGTCAATTTGATGGAGAGAGGGAGCTAATGTGTGGCATGTGAACATTTGATCTCTATAAACAAATCAGTTGTGCAGGTCATTCAGCAAAAGCTGAACGCAGATACATCATCTTCAACAGGAAAAATCCATCATTAGGAATAGGTATATATGTATATGTGTGTATATATAAATATACTCTTTTACTTGTTTCAGTTATTTGACTGGGGCCATGCTGGAGCACCGCCTTTAGTCAAGCAAATCGACCCCAGGTCTTATTCTTTGTAAGCCTTGTACTTATTCTATCGGTCTCTTTCGCCAAACCGCTAAGTTACGGGGACGTAAACACACCAGCATCAGATGTCAAGTGATTTTGGGGGGACAAGCACAGACACACAAACATATACACACACATACATATATATGACGGACTTCTTTCAGTTTCCATCTACCAAATCGACTCACAAGGCTTTGGTTGGCCCGAGGCTATAGTAGAAGACACTTGCCCAAGGTGCCACACAGTGGGAAGGAACCCGGAACAATGTGGTTGCCACTCCTGCGCGTGTGTGTACGTATATATATATATATATATATATATATATATATATATATATATATATATATACACATATATATACACACACACACACATATATATATGTATGTGTGTGTGTGTATATATATATATACACACACACACACACACACACACACACACATACATATATATATATATGACAAAAGGTTAAAGGGATTAATAAATCCAGGCAGATTTCTAGAAAACACTCAGTATTAAGTGAACTCAGTTAACTTTAATCAAGCAGTCAGACACTAATGAATTTAAATAGAATTAACTTCTTAGGTAATTTTTTGTGTATGGTAAGTAAATCCAATTATGGCTTAGAGACATTTCAAGGAATCTGGTGTATATGATGATATGCATATGAATGGGGAAAAATCACACTTTTAATTTAGAGTTTTTGGGGTTGCCTTGATAACATTGTGTTAGCTTAAATTTCCAGATATATTGGTCTAATTGGTATTTTGTATCCATTTCCCTATGTCTAAATATGCTAGCACTATAGGAATGATTGGTAATGTTTGGTGTAGTCATCAATTAAAAATGTGCTTTTCTTGGGGCATGTAATTTTTTATAGGTGCAGGAGTAGCTGTGTGGTAAGAAGCTCGCTTCTCAATGATATGGTTCTGGGTTCAGTCCCACTGCACGGTACCTTGGGCAAGTGGATTTTGTAGACAGAAACTGAAAGAAGCCCATCGTGTGTGTGTATATATATATATATATATATAATTTATTTAAAAGCAGCAGAAATATAACAAAAGCTGTTAATCGGAATTTCACATTCCCGTTTGTCAGACAGTTTTGTTAAATTTTAAGGCAAAGTTGACCTTGGTGGAATTTGAACTCAGAATGTGAAGATGAAAGAATGGCTTCAAATTTTGATGTAAGGCCGGCAATTTAAGGGGAGGGGTAAGTCGCTTACATCAACCTCAGCTGCTAAGCCTCTTGTCCAGTATGCTAATGATTCTGTCAGCTCCCCTCCTCAATAATAATAATAATAATAATGCATTCTTTATTTAATATTAAGGGTTCTCAAAAACATCACGGACAGTATAGGACAATACAATGAAGGGCTACATAAATAAACGTGTGTAAACAGTGAAAATGATAAAGTAATTTCTATCAATAACAATGATATGGTTCTGGGTTCAGTCCTACTGCATGGTACCATGGACAAGTGGATTTTGTAGACAGAAACTGAAAGAAGCCCATCGTGTGTGTGTGTATATATATATATATATATGTACTTTATTTAAAAGCAGCAGAAATATAACAAAAGCTGTTAATCGGAGTTTCACATTCCCGTTTGTCGGACAGTTTTGTTAAATTTTAACTCCAAGTAACAGCTTTTGTTATATTTCTGCTGCTTTTAAATAAAGCATATTACTCTACCTCTGGTATTTGAGTACTCTTTTTTCCACCTTGTTTCACATTTATGTGCTTACTCCGGTTTATATATATGTGGGAAAGTAAGAAGAAAAATAAGCAAAAATGCACATTGGAAATCAAAAAAAGTAAAGGCTTTTTATGAAAAGTAACGATAGATATATACAATTAGATGAACTGAGGTAGGAATAAAAGTAATAAAAGTCATTATTATGAATTGTTAAAGAGATTCAAAAGCATACCGGTTTCATGAATTTACTAATCATTGCTTTGAATATATATATATATATATAATAAATATTAGGGAATGAATCCAAAATTACAGGGAAAAATCAGATTTAGGGTTAAATCCAATTTTATAGTAAAATATTATATAATATAATTCGAGACAAAACCACTATTTTAAAACCAAACAAAGAAAGACTTAATCAATACATAAAATTTTAATATAAATTAAATAAAATAAATAAATTAAATTAAATAAATAAATAAAATAATTATTTAATTTATATTAAAATTTTATGTATTGATTAAGTCTTTCTTTGTTTGGTTTTAAAATAGTGGTTTTGTCTCGAATTATATTATATATATATATTATATATATATATATATATATTATACACACAGTCACACACACACACATGCACACATGTATGTATTTGTGTGTCTGTGTTTGTCCCCACCACCATCACTTGACACCAATGTTGGTGTGTTTACATCCCCGTAACATAGCGGTTTGGCTAAAGAGACTGATAGAATAACTGCTAGTCTAACAAAGAATAAGTCCTGTAGTTGATTTGTTCAACTAAATGCAGTGCTCCAGCATGGCCGCAGTCAAATGGCTGAAACAAGTAAAAGAATAAATCCTCCTCATCATCATTTACTGTCTGCTTTCCATGCTGGCATGGGTTAGACAGTTTGACTGGAACTGGTAAGCCAGAGAGCTGCACCAGGCTCCAGTCTGTTTTGGCTTGGCTTCTATGGCTGGAGAGAACTGATTTATGAGAGAATAAGTCAATTACATTGACTACCATGCTCAACTCATACTTTTTTATTGACCCTGAGAGGATGAAGGGTAAAGTCGACCTTGGTGGAATTTGAACACTTAGCATTTTGTCTAGTGTGCTAAGAATTCTGGCTAGTCACTGCCCTTATTTATTATTATTATTATTAATAATAATAATAATAATAATCATGGTTTCAAATTTTGGCAAAAGGCTAGCAGTTTTTGAGGAGGGTGGAGATTGATTAAATCAACTCCAGAGCTCAACTGTTACTTATTTTATCAACCTCAAAAGGAAGAAAGGCAAAGTCGACCTTGGTGGGATTTGAACTCAGAATCTAAAGAAGGAGAAAATGCAATAAGCATTTTGTCCAGCATGCTAACAATTCGGCCAATTACTAACAATTACTCCCTCAGTAATAATAGTAATCCTTTGTTCTACAGGCAGAATGCCTGAAATTTTGGCAGAGGGGATTAGTCAATTACATTGACTTCAGTGTTTGACTGGTACTTCATTTATCGACCCCGAAAGGATGGAAGGCAAAGTTGACCTCGGTGGAATTTGAACTCAGAATGTGAAGATGAAAGAATGGCTTCAAATTTTGATGTAAGGCCGGCAATTTAAGGGGAGGGGTAAGTCGCTTAAATCAACCTCAGCTGCTAAGCATCTTGTCCAGTATGCTAATGATTCTGTCAGCTCACTCCCTCAATAATAATAATAATAATAATGCTTTCTTTATTTAATATTAAGGGTTCTCAAAAACATCACGGACAGTATAGGACAATACAATGAAGGGCTATATAAATAAATGTGTGTAAACAGTGAAAATGATAATAAAGTAATTTCTATCAATAACAATAATAATAATGATAATAATAAGCTTATTGTATGCAGTGCTCAGGTGCACAACAATGCTTAGGTGTGGCACAGCTATATATAAACGATTTGCATATCAATATAATTCTGTTAAGATGCATGAATACGTGCATCAGGGGGTCATGTGTGTATTTGTATGTGTATATGTTGCATGCATTTGTATGTATATTTGTGAGTCTATATATATATATATATATATACACACAAATATGAGAGAAAATCCACTATGTGGACGCTCTAACGCTAAAAATAGGTCCGCAAGGGTCTGAACCACTAAGAATTGTTCTTGAGAAGAATTTAGCATGCTATGAACATAAGCGACCAGGATTTTAATTATATATATATATACACACACACATACATGTTTATTTGTATACAGATTTTGAGTGTGTCTCTGTATATATGTATCTCTCTCTTGTTTTCTCTCTCTCTCTCTCTCTCTCTCTATATATATATATATATATATATATATATATATGTATGTTTGCATATGCACATATATATATATATATATTTTAGTAAGTTAAAAGTTAGGGCCCATCATAGAGTGACCGTTGGTTTTGCACCCATACTGCTAAGTGCTTTATAGGTGTGAAAGCAATGTTCACTCTTTGGCTGATCTTAACTTTTAACTTCCTAAGAAATATATTACTGTGCTTTTGGATATATGAATACTGATTATATATATTTATAGAGATAGATAAATAGATAGATATGTATATGTACATACATATATGCATGCTTAATACACACAAACACTTTAACATATATATACATAATGTACATATTATGATATATTTATATATATATTTGTATACCTGCACCCCATCAAAAGGTCATGAGCACTTTCACACAAGACGGACTTTTAGTTCCTGCCTACCAAATTCAAGCAAAAGATATTAGTCTGCCTGAGGCTAGAGTTGAAGACACCTGCTCAAAATGAATAGGTTTGTGTGTGTGTAAGCATGTACACACTCATATTTTAATGATGATATGTTTATTATATTTTGTTACATGTTGCTAGTATTTATCACTAAAATTTTGTAATTCTAGATCAGTGACAAAACACACATTATCCCCATCATACTGTTAAAGCTTCCAGTCTCTACCATCTTTATTCTGCTATCTCTTCACAAGGGACTTTTTATTTCTGAATAAATCAATAAAAATTTAATCAGAAAAAGATATAAATTTTCTTTTTCTTTTTGAAATGATGCAGATTTAACATGGACTAATATCACTCAGAAAATAACAAAAGCTAATTAAAATCAGTCTCTGAAAAGCAAAAAAATTACTATATACAGTTAAAAAAAAAAAAAAAAAAATAATAATAATGATAATAATAAACCTTTCTGCTAAAGGTACACAGCCTGAAATTTGTTGGGAGGAGACTTGTCAATTACATCAACCCCAGAGCTTCACTGGTACTTAATTTATTGACCCCAAAAGGATAAAAGGCAAAGTCAACCTTGGTGGAATTTGAACTCAGAATGTAATGAGGCAGAAATGCTACGAAGCATTTCGCCTGAAGTGCTGGTTGTGGCAGGTCACTGCCCTCTTAATAACATTTTCTCCTATAGGTGCAAGACCCAACATATTTTAGGGGAGAATTTTAACAGATGATATTGACTCCAGTGCTTAACTGGTACTTAAAGGATGAAAGGCAAAGTTTACCTTGGCAGAATTTGTGTTCAGACTTTAAAGATGAAAAATATGCCACTAAGCATTTTACTCAGCATGCTAATAATTCTGCCAGCTTACTACTTTAAATAATAATAATAATAATAATAATAATAATGGTTTCAAATTTTGGCACTAGGCCAGCAAGTTTCAGGAAGGGGATAAGTCAATTACATGGAACCCAGTGCTCAACTGGTACTTCATTTATCAACCCTGAAAGAATGAAAGACTAAGTATAACTCAGCAGAATTAGAACTTGGAATGTAAAACTGGAAGAAATGTCACACAGCATTTTGTCTGGTGTGCTAATGATTCTGCTAGCTCACCAAATAATAATAATTATTATTATTTCTACTACAGGCACATGGCCTGAAATTTTGGGGTAGGGCGTAGTTGATTACATTGACCCCAGGCAAAATCAATCTTGCCAGAATTTGAACTCAGAATGTAAGGACAGACAAAATGCTGCTAAGCATTTCACCCAGCATACCAGCTTCCCAAACAACAACAATAGCAGCAATAATAATAATAATAATAATGATGATGATAATAATAATAATAATAATAATCTTTTCTACTAAAAGCACAAGGCCTGATATTTTGTGGGAGGGGACTGGTCGATTACATCGACCCCCAATGCATAACTGATACTTATTTCATCCACCCCCAAAAGAACGAAAGACAAGGTTGACCTTAACGGAATTTGAACTCAGAACATAAAGATAGACAAAATGTCATTGAGCAATTTGCCCTGCATGCTAACAATTCTGCCAATGAATGTTATGAGTGACAAGGGCTGGCTGTGAATTTGTTGTTAATAATAACAATAATAATGAAATGATTGTATACAGGGCTCAGGTGCACCACAACTTGTCAGAAAGTGCATATAAAGTATATGCAGTAATGTACAAATGTCTGGAAAGCGAACAATGTATGAGTCAGATACATGCTTGCGTGTGTATGGAGGGGAGAAAATCAAGTGTAGTGTCGGCGAATCTCAGAAAGCATGGAAGTTTTGAAGGATGCAGTGCTCCGACAACTAACAACTGATGCCGGCAGTTTGTTCCATACTTCAGCAACTCTCAGCATGAAAAAATGTTTCCTAAAGTCATGAGAGCTGTGCTGTTTTCTGACTTTGTAAACATGTCCACGGGTGTTAGACGGGTGGAGTTCGAAAAGGTGCTCAGAGTTATTGTTTGTAAGATGGTTGATAATTTTATGGGTGTCTGCCAAGTCAGCTGCCAGACGTCGGAGTTTCAATGTGTCCAGAGAAGTAAGGCGTTCAGAATATGGCAAATGCCTGATGGAGGGTATTCTTTTGGTTGCACGTCGCTGAACGGCTTCCAGACAATTGATATCCTGGGCAAGATAGGGGTTCCAGACCGGTGATGCAAATTCCAGGTGAGGTCTTACCATAGCTATATAAAGCCGCAGATAGATAGTCGGAGAGCGGCTCCCAAAGGACTTGGTGAGTGATGCCAAGACACCCTCAGCCTTCTTGACAATTTTAGCGATGTGTTTTGTCCAACGCAAATCACTGTTGACAGTAACACCCAGGTCACGTTCACACAAAGACTTTTTGAGATTAGTGTTGTGGAGGCAGTAGGTGGACGCTGGGTTTCTCTTCCCAAAATACATGGTGGTACATTTTTCCACAGCCAGCTTGAGTTGCCAGTCCATGATCCACTGCTACATTGTGTCCAAGTCTGCTTGCAATAGAGATTTATAGTGTACAGGATCTGACCTCTTTATTTCGAGGTACAGCTTGATGTCATCTGCATATTTCAGCACTGTGGCATTCTTTAAGTTGGCATCTATGTCATTAACATATGCAACAAATAAAAGGGGGCCAAGAACAGATCCCTGTGGTACACCAGATGTCATCTCATAGGGCGAAGAGTGCTGTCCTAGAACTGTGACAACCTCTTTTCGGCCGAAAATAAAGGACTTCAACCAGTTATAGAGTTCGTCTCTTACACCCAATGCAGAGAGCTTCACCATAAGTCTTTTGTGTTGCACAGAGTTAAAAGCCTTAGCAAAGTCCAGGTAAACAACATCCACCCAGGATCCGTGATCAGTGATTTGGGTAACGTCCTCAAGAAACTCGATGAGTTGATTACAGCAGCTGGAGTTAGGAATAAATCTTGGTTGATACTTTTGACGTAAGAGTCAAAAAGATGCCCCTTGTTGCATAAACTACGGGCTTTCAAGGACAGCAGTTTGTATCTGGATTTCAGATGATGATATACAGGGGATGGCTGATTAGCCCCGAGTCAGTTCTCATTGAAGTAATCAATGTTCATTCATAAACATTCCTGTCATGACCATCCTGTCTTTTCAGAAGATATAGCATTACACAATATCACACAAGGTGTCCCTCCATATTTATGATAGTGGTGATGTTTGGATAAGAGATTGATTTGTTTGCTATTTCTAGCAGTTTGAGTGACCACTGTTTCCTGGTCATGTAAGTGAATTGGTGAAATCCCCCACTTTAAGAAGCAGCAGGAATGTGACAGAGAGAAATGTAAACAACTGTGCTTACTTGCACACAGTAAGGATTATGGTGGAATAAAATTAGCATAATTCAAAGATAATAAACAGTGAAGGTTTCTCTGTCAGTCGGCTGGTTGGCTGGCTGGCTGGCTGGCTGGTTGTGTTTGTAAGATTTTGAGTAACAGGATTCATTCACAAATAGATGAAGGGTGGATAGAGTGATGGATAGGTGGGTAGGTAGATGAATGGATGAGTAGAGAAGTATATAGAAGACTGGCTGGCTGGCTGGCTGGATGGACGGATGACAGTGAAATGGATGGATGGATGAAGAAAAATAAATAATTGAATGAATAAATTAATAGATAAACAGGTAGATAGGTAGGTAGATAGACAAACAGACAGACAGATAGATGTAAACTGGATGAATGGATATATAATAGATGGATGCAGAAGTTCTTCACCCCTCCCACACTAACCCTGTCCTAAATAGATCTATGATCAATCAAAGGTACTCCAACTGTGACCACCCTGTCTTTATAAGGTTTGTTTTTAGAACTACAATATCTAATATGTTGTTTCCTTACTTAAGACTTTGCTGTGTGTTTTTTTGTGTTTTTGAGAGATATTTTTCACCTGTTTCCTGGAGTTCAAATGACCAGGTAAACAGTCCCGGATGGGTGTGTTGAATAGTCAAATGGTTTGAAGGAGAATTGGATGAATGGTTTGGTGCAAGAATAGATTGACAGTCAGACAGATTAACGGATTGAGTAAAGACTGAGTTTGGTGATAAATGGAAGGTTTGATGAAAAGGGTGGCTTCAACGGTTGTTAGATGTTTGAATGCAAAGGTGGATAGGTTTTTTGGAGATGACTGGCTGGGTTAATAGATAAGCTGTTTGGAAGGACTGATGCTTTGATGAATACCTTGTTGGACTCATGAACAAACTGATGGATACACACACACACATGAACCCATATATCATATACATAGACAAACGAAAAGAAAGAGATAGATGAATATATATGTGTGTGCATTTAAATGTGTGTATATATGTTTGCATGTGTGTGTATATAGATGTGTATATATATATATATGTATATATATGTGTATATATATATGTGTATATATATATGTGTATGTGTATATGTATATATGTGTGTGTGTAGCAGGCCAAATCTTCAAAGTCACTGTTTCTGTTCCTGTAAAAATATAATAAATGTGTACTCTACAAAAAATATTGAATAATTCTTCAGTTTAATTTTAAACTCTATAACTTGGCATAAAAACGAATACACACACATATGATGATGTGTGTGTATATATACATATATATATATATATATACAAATATATACATATATATATATATATACAAATATATACATATATATGTACATATATACAAATATACATACATATATACAAATATACATACATATATACAAATATATATACATATACACAAATATATATACATATACATATATGTATATATATACATATATGTATATATATACATATATGTATATATACATATATATATACATATATATACATATATATATAAATACATATATATATATACAATATATATGCATATATATATACGTTTATATATATACATATATATACGTATATCATATATATATATGCATGTATATATATATATATATATATATATATATATATACACATATATATATACACGTGTATATACATATATAAACATGTACATATATATATATATATATACGTATATATATATATATATACATGTGTGTATATATATATATATACACACATATATATATATATATATACGTATATATATATACATGTGTATATATATATACACATATATATATATACACGTATATATATATATATTCTATATATTGTATATATATATATATATACACGTATATATATATATTATATATACATGTGTGTATATATATATACACACATATATATATAATATATATATACGTATATATATATACATGTGTATATATATATACACATATATATATATATACACGTATATATATATATATTCTATATATTGTATATATATATATATATACACGTATAATATATATATATATATAATATATATATATATATGCATGTATATATATATATATATTGTATATATTATACAATATATATATTGTAATGATGGTAATGATATCTATCTATCTATATCAATATATCTATTCATGTCTCTCTCTCTCTCTCTCTCTGTATATATATATATATATAGAGAGAGAGAGAGGGAGAGATAGATAGATGATTGGATTTGTGGTGGGATGGGCTCCCAGTTAAAGGATTACTACAATTGTTGGGACACACTGGAAACTACTACAACTGTAGTAAGTATGGAGAGGCAGAATGAGGGAGATTTTCCTCCTCAGCAAAATAAACAACAACCTCCACCACCTCCACCACCACCCAAACCACCACCACCACCACCATCATCATCATAATTGTCATTGTTGTCAGATCAAGGATAAACAATTTGGAAATGATTGCTTAGAAGCTAATTAGGCTGGTGGTATTGATGATAATTATTCCAGGTGCAGTTATGGCTATCTGCCACCACCACCACCACCACCACCATCGCTCCCACCACTATCATCTTTAATAGAGATAATTTTTAAGGAGAACTGCTAACTACATTGCAGTAGTAGTAGTAGCAGGAATGCTAAAAAATAGTAGTAGTGGTGATGTTGATGATGGTGGTGGTGATGGTAGTAGTAGTGGTAGCAGTAGTAGTAGTAGTAGTAGTGGTGGTGGTGGTGGTTGTGGTAGTAGTAGTAGTTGTAGTGGTGGTGGTGGTGGTAGTAGTAGTAGTAGTGGTGGTGGTGGTGGTGGTGGTGGTGGTGGTAGTAGTAGTAGTTGTTGATTTAGTAGCAGAAGTAGTAACAGTAGTTTTGAGAGCAGGAGGGGGAGGAAAAGAAAGTGGTTGTGGTGGGGGGGGAGTGGGGATGAAAAAGGGAGGTAACCATGATGATAGCAGCAGTAGTTTGCAGCAGCAGCAGCATCAATAATAAGGGATCTGTGACAGAAAGTGAATGTGGAAGCAATAGGATTCTAGTGGCAAGGGTGACTGTGGGAGTGTGGAAGGGGTTGCTGTAGTTGCAGCAGCAGCAGCAGCAGTAGTAGTGATGGTGGTGGTGATGGTAGTAGCTGTAGTGGTGGTGGTGGTGGTGGTAGTAGTAGTCCTAGGTAAATGGATTTTTCTTCATTTTGACATTGAGTATTCAAGTAGTTTTAATTAATTGTCTGAACTACCAGCTCATTAAATAAGTGTGTAAGTGGCTGAGTATTTCAAAGACACATATCTCGTTAATGTAATTTGCAGGTAGGATTCAGCATGACGCAATTTGCGACAAAACTGAACCTTTAAATTACATGTATAATCTACCCAAACAGGCTTCCATGCAATTTCCATCTACCCAAAATTTCATCCAGCCACCAAATCTTGGATCAACCCAATGTTATATACTTATAATATAATATAATATAATATAATAAACGGCATAAAACATGCTTTTCCCAAAATGCTGTGCTGTGGGATTGAACTGGTAATCTTGTAATTGTGAAGTGAGTGTCTTAACTATTCAGCCATGCCTGCACCAACAAGCAGTAGTAGTTGTAGTGGCAATCATAATATATACAGCAGCAGCCATGTCAGTAGCAAAAAGGCTTTGAAGAAGATGGCGGCCATAACAGGCTGCATAGCAAAATTGGGGAGCTAAGTTGGTTTTACAGGGGCTGGAAACCCACAAATACAAAACTACTACAGTAATAATTACTACTACCACCACCACCACCACCACCGACAACAGCTACTGCTACAGAAAGAAGGGAGCTCCTAGATGGTTGCTTGACCTGGAGCAGCCAAATAGCAACCAAATCAGCCTCAAATCATATTTTTTTTTACCAATTTAAATAAAGAAGACTGCGTTAGCTAATGTAGTGCCCAATAATGGGAAAAAGGCTGGATGGTCATGAGTGGAGCTCCTTGCTATTATGGCTCTGCTCAATTGATCTTGATCTCATAATCAACAACAGGCAACATGTCATAGCAATGTCACTACTACCACCAAACCATCAACAAGAACTACTAGAACAGTTAGCCCTACACTACAACAGCAACAACAGCCACACCAACTGACCATACAACAGCACTGTTACCACAACCACAACAACCTACCACTACTACTACTGCTACCACCACCACCACCACCATCACATCCACTACCACAGTAAAAACAGAAATAACAGTACTACCACTACAGGTACATCTACAACAGTTACCACCACAAAAGTAACCATAACAACAGACATAGCAACCCCACTACCTCCATAACAACAACCACAATGACACTACCATTACTACAATCACAACAGAAATATCTGCGACTGTTACCACCTCTACAACAACCATAATAAACCCAACACTGCTAACACTGCAGCCACCACTGCAGCACCCACCACTGCATCTGTTACTATTACAGTAATAGCCACACAACAATGATGGTCATAAAAGTACTGTAGTAATAGTTGTGACAGTCACAACTACAAACAACACAACAGCCAATAACTGTCATCATACCATTAACATAACAACCACCATCATGGTAACAACTGTAGCCCTCATCAAAACAACCGTCGCCATAACAACCATTGTCAAAACAACAACTATCATTACAACAACCACAACCATCATCACAACTACCACAACCGCCATCTTAACAGCCTCAACCGTCATCCGAACAACCACAGCTATCACAACCATTGTTCCCACCATGACCATCTCTATCAATGTATAAACTAGCAGTGGCCAAACTGTGGTGCATGAGCCACATGCAGCTCTTATAGTTTTCAAGATAACTTTGGGTTTCAATGTTACTTTCTCAAAAGCACTGTACTCTAGAGATGCAGGAATGAAAGATACTTGAACTGCATCTCTATCTGTCTCTCTATATCTATAAAGCTATAGATGTATTTTTATATCAAAAGCTGGTCGTCTATTCTGAATTTCACCCCCAATCGTTTACGGTTGTCATGAACAACCAAAGGCAAAACTTGGTTAACTGCCAGCTTTTTTATATAAAGAGTACATCTAACCACCCTGTCCAACATATTGAGAGGTCTGTAACAGATTATGCATGTACTATGTAAAATATATTTTTGTATATGCTTTACAATTCTTACATTACAATATATATATATAGGCAAGTTCACTCGTTATGTTGCACTGGAGAAACACTTATAGAATTAATTTGCTTCCAGCAAGATGTTGCATGAATACAACTAATGATAACTAATCAATGAACTTTATTAATCCTCTTGAATATATAATATGAAACTTTGTCTAACTCCAGTCCTTACTTAATTCAAAAACATGCAAAATACAGAATCATGCAACTGACTCCACTCCTTAAAATTATTGAACTTGGGCCAGAATCTGAAACTATTATTGTTGCTATTATCTTAATTCACTTCATTGTGATATTATTATTAGGTCTGTAAAGGTGGCACAAATGGTAATGCGCTGAGCAGTAATCTATTTTGCTGTTGTGTGACCAAGTTCAAATCATGCCTGTTATATTTTTTTATTCCACCATTGGTGTACTGGAAATATTTACTATATTTAGTTCAAGAGACTACAGCAGTTCTAATACATCATTTGTCTGTCGGTCCAAATTATAAATAGCAATAGAAATTTATGCTGGGTCAAGAGGCTGCCAAAACCCAAGTAATGCAGTAGAAAGCAATAACAACAATAGGACTTTTTGTTTAGTATTTAAGATATAAGGATATATATATATATATATATATATATATGGTTTTGTGGTAGGAGGTTTGCTTCTCAGCCACATGGTTGCAGGTTCAGTTGCACTGTGTGGCACCTTAGGCAAGTTTCAAGCATAGCTTTGATTTGGTTGGCAGAAACTGATAGAAACTGATAAGGCGGCTAGCTGGCAGAAATGTTAGCACACCGGGCGAAATGCTTAGCAGTATTTCATCTGCCGCCATGTTCTGAGTTCACATTCCGCCGAGGTCGACTTTGCCTTTCATCCTTTCGGAGTCGATTAAATAAGTACCAGTTATGCACTTGGGTCGATATAATCGACTTAATCCATTTGTCTGTCCTTGTTTGTCCCCTCTATGTGTAGCCCCTTGTGGGCAGTAAAGGAATAAGAAACTGATAGAATCCCTTTGTATATATATGTGTGTGTGTGTATGCCTTTGTGTTTGATCCCCACAACCACAACCGGTGTTAGTGTGTTTATGTCCTGTTATTTAGTGGGTTGACAAAAACGGACCAATAGAAAAAGTGCCAGACTTAAAGAAAACTAAGTACTGGGGTGAATTTGTTTGTGTAAATTCTTCAAGACAGTTTCCCAGTATAACTGCAGTCCAATGACAAAGATAAGTAAAAGATAAAAGATCAAATGAGGGACTTGCAACCTCTTCAAATAGAAGAAAATTCATTTGCTGGTGGAGTCCTCCAGGGGCAGCCCAATGTGTAACAGACCATGAAATGGGAATACATTCAGATGAATAAACTCTTGTATATAACAAGAATTATAACGACAACAAAACCACAAGGTGACAGGTATAGGTTCACTCAACCCTGTTAAGAATAGGAGCAAATCCTCCCTCAAATTGCACTCTACTTTCTTGACAAAAGTGGTGACATATTGGATGATATACTCCTAGATACACAATACTCAAGAGAAGGAGAGGATGGCTCTGGATGGAATGTCTTTGTTCATAGACCTACTCAGGTAAAATGGAGGCTAAGAGAATAACAACAGTAGCAGAAATATGCATTAATATAATAATTTCTTACATTGGAATATGGCTGTATTTTTGTAGAATGTGTGAATTGCGATGAGGAGAAGGTGAAATTTGAACCAACACCAGTGCATTACCAGTGCGTATTGACCTAGAAGATATGTAAAATTAACGCTGTTGGTGACTGAATTTGTACTTGAAAAAGAAAAGAGGAAATGTAAAACTAAGGAGAGGAAATGAAGAGTCGAGGGGAGAGAGGGAGCTATATTGTGGAGAGTGTGCTGTATTGAACAGAAGTTCTATGGTGTGTACATACATAGATCTCTCTTTGTCTCTCTGTCTGTGTCTCTCCCCCTCTCTCTCTACACACACATATAAACGCTATTTTATATATATATAATAGAAACCAAATGTATGTGTGTGTGTGTATAGATATATAGATAGATAGATTGATAGATACATAGAAAGATAGATAGATAGACTGATTCATATATTCAAATATACATTCATGTACATGCTTAGATACGCACGCACTTACATAATGTAATATCTGGAAAGCTAGTGTGTGCATACTAGCAGGTTACTGCTCTGCTCCTTTTGAGAGGAAAAAAAAATTATGGAAGAGGCATTGAAAATGTGACACAGCTTTCCTGACATGCAGTTTGTGCATGTGAGGAAGATAAATGATTCTTGCCTTATGGAGCAGCTCAACTTTGGATCAATATCTCTCCAAGTCGAAGATTTCGAATGAAGAAATTTTTACAGAGCAGGTTGCCTTCTTTTCTACAAATTTTTTTTTTCTAATCTTTATTTAATTTCAAAATAAAATTCTGAATATAACAACAACAACAACAAAATAGTAATGTTGATAATATTAATAATACAAAATCCCACAACTTAGACTTTATAAATAGCATGCAGAAAATAGCACTACTAGGCACTGAACACACACACAGTATGTGGAGTATTTTCAATAAAGTGAAAATAAGTGTGCATGTATGTATACATACATATATACATACATTTATGTATACATGCATATATATATATATATATATATATATATATATACACACACACACACAATATAAATATATATATATACACACACACACACATATATAAATATATATATATATATATATATGCACATATATATATATATATAATATACATACATACCACACATATATATATACATACACACATACACACACATATATATATACATACACACATATATATATATACATACACACATATATATATATATTATATATACATATATATACATACATATATATACATACAATATATACATTCATACATATATATATATATACATTCATACATATATATACATACATATATATACATTCATACATATATATATATACATTCATACATATATATATATAATTCATACATATATACGCATATATACATACATATATATATACATATATATATATATACATATATATATATATATATACTATATATATATACATATACATATATATAATATATATATATATATACTATATATATACATATATATATATATACATTATATATATATATATATACATTATATATACATACATATATATATAATATATATATATATACATATATATATACATATTATATATATACATATATATATATACATATATATATATACATATATATATATACATATATATATATATACATATATATATACATTATATATACATACATATATATTATACATAATATATACATACATATATATATATATTACATATATATACATTACATATATATATATATATACATATATATATACATACATATATATATATATACTACATATATATATACATATACATATATATATATATATACATATATATATACATATACATATATATATATATACTATATATATACATATATACATACATATATATACACACATATATACACACATATATACACACATATATATATACACACACATATATATATACACACATATATATATACACACACATATATACACACACACACACACACACACACACACACATATATATATATATATAATACCCAAGGCACACATAGCTAAGCATGTTGTGCAGTGAAAACATGCAATAAAAATATGACTACTAAAATACAAATAACACTGATGATGACGATGACGATGACGATTGTTTTTTCTTCTTCTTCTTCTGAGAGTAATGGTTTCTTTACATTAAGCAATGAATTCTTACACAATAGTAAGGGTAACAGCGTTCGTTTTTTTTCTTTTTTTTTCTCTTTAGCCCAAGGTCACATATTTTAATGGCAGGGTTATGATTTGAAATGAATTGACTTTAGTATGTGACTATTACTGACAGAGCTTGTATGCCGCTGTTCAACCTTCTACTAATAGCAATCAAATCTCTCTCAAATTGTATTGTATTTTAAGAAACAGGAGATTTTGGAGAATGTAGGCTTCACCTTCTGTTACCGTATTTTTCTTAAAATACACTTTCTTAAAGTACTGGGGTTGAAAATAATGAAGAATTTAGTAAAATAACTTTGTCATTATCTGGCTGGGAGTTTGGAATATAAATTAACGTTCAATTTTGAAGGTAAGGTTTTAATTTAAATCAGTTTAAAAGAGGAAGATTGTGTTATAGAACCAGTGGTTTCAGGCAGTTTGGTATCTAAAGCATTAAATATTTTTATCTTTATATCTGTTACCTGTTTCAATTAATTAATTGTAGTCACACACACACATACACACATGCATGACAGGCTTCTTTCAGTTTCTGTCTACCTAATCCACTCACAAGGCTTTGGGTTCATCTGTGGCTATTGTAGGAGACATTTTCCCATTGTGCTACACTGTGAGACAACCCATCACCATGTGCTTGGGAAGCAAATTTCTTATCAAACAGCCACACTTCTGATTACAAAAAAAAAAATTCTTTTAATTTATGGAATGGCCATGGTTGGAACAGGCCATTTTGAGCATAAGTTTACTCAGTATGAAATGATCAAGGGTTAAACAGCAACTCCTTATTGTTGTTGTCATCTGAACTGAAAGCTGGCATGAAAGTGAATCCCTTAAAATTTGAAATCAGAACATCAAGGTAAATAAGTAGACACAGGTGCAATAAAAAGAAGAAAAAAAATCTCCTGGCATAGCTATGTAGTAAGAAAGAAGCTTGCTTCCCAACCACATGGTTCTGGGTTTAGTCCCACTGTGTGGCACCTCAGGTAAGTGCCTTGGGCCAACCAAAGCCTTGTGAGTGGATTTCGTGGATAAAAACTGAAAGAAGCCTGTCATACATATGTGTGTGCGTCTTTGTATCTTTGTCTCCACCATGGTTTGACAACCAGCGTTGGTGGGTGTTTGTGCTTGTAATTTAGAGGTTTAGCAAAAAGAAACCAATAGAATAAGAAGTACCTGGCTTAACATAAAATAAGAACTGGGGTCAATTCCTTCAACTAAAAATTCTTCCAGTGGTGCTCCAGTGTAGCCACGGTCTAATGACTAAAGCAAGTAATTCTTTCTACTATGGGCTCAATGCCCAAAAGTTTGGAAACAAGTGGTATTTGATTATGTTCCAGTGCTCAAGTGCTAACTATTTTATTGACTTCAAAATCGACCTTGTGGAAATTTGAACTCAGAATATAATGTTGGATGAAATGCCATGAGATATTTTGTCCAGCGTGCTAACAGTTCTACCAACTTGCCACCTTAAAAATAAAAATAATAATAATAATAATAATAATAATAATAAATAACATGCTACTAAGCAGTGGCTCTCATGGCTTCTGATCTTAACTGATAGGAGATGTTCTGACCTTAACTGAATGAATATATTTTGCCTTGGTATAAAAGATGGGCTACAGTAAATATTCTGCTCAATACCACGGATTTTTGTATCAGTTGCTTGACCTTAACCAGTTGAGCACAATGTCCCTTAGTGGCTGACAATATGTGCATCTCTGATCATGAGCAGAAGTAGTTGGGAAGCATCATAGCCATGTGTTGAGAGGATTCTTTGGGGCCTGAATAATTCATCTCTGGAAACATGAGTGTTTCGTTTATCATCCTTGAACAAACCTTATTCCGGGACATTTTGAGCTGGATGGGCTACTTGACCCAAAGAAAATTCTAACTGGTCCTCACCTGCAAGGTGAAGTCCAGTTTATCTTGATTTGAGATCACCATGCCTTGCATATATGGTTGTGATGCATGTGCCTGGTGTGCCCTTATCACATGAATAGTCATGATGGGTATATTTGACTTTGTATATTTATACCCCAGTGTCACTTTGATGACATGCATTGCTCTTTCACTCAATAATAATAACAATTCTTTCTGCTATAGACACAAGCAATCACTTGCTTACCATTAGTGTAGAAGCTGTTTACAAAAATTCTTTCAGAAAGCATTTACAAGCCCTTTGACAACCCTAATTTACTACCAGAAGAACAGAAAGGTTGCAGCAAAGAGCTGAGAGAAATGCATGACAAAGTAGTTCTAAATGAAGTAAAAACTAGAAAGAAAAATCTAACAATGGCATGGATAGATTATAGGAAAGCCTAAGACCTGATCCCATACTCATGGATAAGTGAATGTTTGAATATATTCAGTATAGCAGACAACATAAGAGAATTAATTAGCTTTAGCATGAAGAAACGGAAAGAAGATCTATACTCAGGTGACATACTGTTAGGGAAAGTTAATATCAAAAGAGGAACTTTCTAAGGGGACTTGTTGTCCCCTTTAATATTTGTCTTCCTTTTGACCCCCCTCAGTTTAGTATTAGGGAAGGCAAAGCAAGGTATCAGTTCAGAAATAGCAAGGGAAAAATAACCATTTGATCTGAAGCTTTTTAGTAATAATGAAAAAGTGATAGATTCCTTAATACAGACTGTAAGACTCTTCAACAAAGATATAGGCATGGAGTTTGGCATTGATAAGTGTGCAAAATTAGTCATGAGAAGAGAACAGGTAGTCAACAGCGAATTCATCCAATTAATAGGTGACCAGACATTAAAATCATTGAAAGGAGGAGAGAGCTATAAATATTTAGGAGTATTAGAATCTGACAAGGTACTAACTACAGAAATGAAAACACAAATTGAGAAAATTGAGGAGTACTATCAGAAGGGTGGGGAAGCTATTGAAGTCAAAGCTAAAGGATCCGAATCTGGTGAATGCTGTAAAAACTTGGATACTCACCAACTTTTGTAGATTGGACAAAAACTGAATTAGCAAAGCTAGACAGAAGAACTAGGAAAGAATTCAATACAAATGTAAGGAATAGCAAGATTATACCTACCTAGAAGGAAGGAGGAAGAGGGGGGGGTTAATATCAGTAGAAGACTGTATGGAGTTAACTAGAGTAGATATAAACACCTATGTAGGTAATAGTGAAGAAAGTTTATTAAAATAAAGATATAGGGAGACCAAAAACCCCAACAAACTTAAAAACCAGAAGAAAGAACAGAAATTATCGGACTGGCAAGAGAAGGTGTTGCATGGTAGATTCCCAAAGATAGTTGCAGCATATAGTATTAGTGAGATATGGTTATGGTTGCAGAAAGGAAGCTGAAGAGGGAGACAGAAAGCTTGTTAATAGCTGCATAAGATCAAGCATTAAGGACTAATTGGATAAAAGCCAAGATAGACAAAAACCAAGTAGATTCCCAGTGTAGATTATGCAAATCAAAACAGGAAAGTGTTACTCATATAGTAAGTGAATGTAGCATTCTGACACAGAAAGAATACATGAAAAGACATGACAATCTAGGGAGAGCAAACTGCTGGGCGCTATGTAGAAAGCTAGGATTTGAACATACTGATAAATGGTATGAACAGGGACCTAGTAAAGTACTAGAAAGTAAGAAATATAAGATGTTATGGGACTTTAACATTCAGACTGACAGAGTAATAGAAACTAGAAGGCCTGGTTTGGTAGTAGTAGATAAAGAGAATAGAAAGTGCCAGATATTTGACTTTACAGTCCTAAATGATGAAAACATTAATAAGAGACGTATAGAAAAATAGCAAAGTACCAGGACCTGAATTACAGAGACTATGGAAAGTGTGGGTAAAATATATCCCAATAGTTGTGGGTGCATAGGGAACTATCCCTAAAGATCTGAACAGATGGATAGAGGAAATAGGCCAGGAACAGCTAAGATACTTAGGAGGGTTCTTGGCATCTAAGGTTACTTGTTGTAGCCCAATATTAGGATTCTTTTCTTCTCCAACAGTCTAATCTGTTGAGTGTATATGAAAACAGGTTTCAAATTTTGGAAATTAGAGCCTGCAGTTAAAGAACAACAATATTGACTTCAAATATGGTTACAATGCCATAAGATTTGTTAGAGGGTCTATTTGATTATATCAGCCCCAGTGCTTTACTGGTACCTTATTGTATTGAACTACAGAAGATGAAAGTCAAAGAAGACCCTGAGGTTGCAATATAATACTCATTAATAAATAAAACTACCAGTGTTCAATGTATTATCGATTCTGTTATTGATTTTAATATCAATAGGCTTCAGATGTATGAGAGGAGAGAAATGAGATTTTTGACATATTTGTTCTTGGCAATGACATTTTACATTCATTCCTTGCAGTTAGAGTTAACTCGGACCCTCAACTTCTGGTGGAGGTGAAGGATGTCATTGTGACCCACTGTAATACCTGCTGTCATGATTGTGATCAGTGCAAGAGGAAGGATAGTACTGCACAGTGAAGAGCAGTCACTCCTCTTTGGGGCTCCCTTCAAGATCTCTTGGTTCTCATTCAAGTATCTAGCTCACATATGCCTCCTAGTAGCTGCCATGTATGGTTGCAGCTGCATCCCAGGACCTGGTCTTTACTGACCTGTTGAGTTATGTGAGTGAACCCAAAGGTTATGCCTGAGGGTGGGAAATGTTAGTATATGGACATGGTAAATGATGAGACACATTAACCTCTTTAGGGACATCTGTCTAGAAGAAAAATAACTCTAAATTCATACCTTTGCAGCCCCATGTGCTAACTTACTGAGTATTTAAAAAAGATTTGGTGAGTAAACCCCTACAGAAAATCTTGAGAGAGGGACCATATGCCAAATATATATGGTTATACTTAATGATATATATGGTTAAGTATAACCATATATATAATTATACTTAACCAGTGGAAGCATATGGCTCAGTGTTTAGAAAGTCAGGCTCACAATCATGAGGTAGTGAGTTCATTTCCCAGACCAGGCTGTGTGTTGCGTTCTTGAGCAAGACACTTTATTTTCACTTTGCTCGTGGAGAGGACAGGCTGGTATGTGTTGGTGACTGCTGGTCTTCCATAAACAATCTTACCCAGACTCAGAGGGGAACTGTCTAGCTGCAATCCCATGGTCATTCGTGACCAAAGGGGCTCTTAACCCTTTTATACTTAACCAATTTCTGACATCCCCTGCAGTGCTATGAATGTTGTGAATATATTAACTTGTCTTCCCTTTGTGGTGTATCCCTGAGTGGAGAGTTGAAGCTCCTGGAAGCAACCCAGGTATGGCAGAAATGGTAATGAAAGAAGTTACTGACCCTACATTGACCAATGATGATAAAGGATAAAGAAAGACATAGATGTGCTATATCTAATGTCTCCACTAATAATTAGCCTGTCTGTTCTTTGATGTTTTGTGTCTACTTTCTGCCTATGTCCACCTTTCCTTTTCTTCCATGATTCCTTGAGGAATGGTTTTAGCAATGCCACTGGGCCTTGTTACATAGTCATATAGTTTTGACTTTTACTTTCTTCACTGTTGAGAGAGGGTCTCAATTAATATAATGCAGGATAATTTCACCAACTTCTTCATTTGTGATGTTATCCAAGTAATTTCCTAGACAAGCACTATATACCGCTCAAAGAATTTCCACAAAAGCTTATGAACATAGTTTCCTGTATCCTTCTTTCAGATGTCTTTGGTTAGACATAGACATGTTTGCCAGACTTGCCTGAATACGTAGAGCATTCATCAACCACCAGCCAGGTGTCCTTCCTGTGTCCAGGGTACTGTTAGTCAAGGCTCTTCAGTCCCCTTTGTACTATGCTATATGCATACAGTCAGTCAGGCTCTTTCTGCCTTGCCTATTCCTTGATGCTGCTAGTCCACAAACATCTCAGATGGCCTCTTACTCACTTCTTCTCCATACTCTCTGTGAGGATGATCTTAGACAATTACTCATGACACATTTTATGCTCAAAATATAATAGCTTTTGTGAACTTCATTCTCGACAATAGTTGTCTGGGTTTACAGCTTTTCTAGTACTGCAGTATTTATTACCCTGTTTTCCCAATTTATTCTTTATAAGATGTGGATCTTATAAAGATTCACATCTCAAAGGCTTCTATTTCTTCATTACTGTGTACAGTGTCCAAGCTGGTTGAATGACAAGCACTTTAACTGTAGCTGGTGTACAGCTAATACTAAGAAATAACGAAGTAAAAATCAAAAAGAACAAGTGCACACACAAAAATATAATAAATAAATAAGCAAACAAATAAATAAATAATCATATTAAGAGAGGAACTCATTAGGACTGTCTTTTGGACTTGGGCAATAACTCATAGCATTTTGTACATCCAAAATATGATAGATTTGTGGACTTGATTTGGACTTGCTTTGGACTTTCAGCTTTTCTAGTATTGCAGTGTTTGTTTCCCTGTTTGTCCAACTTATTCTGCCCATCATCATCATCATCATCATCATCATACGTCCGTTCTCCATGCTAGCATGGGTTGGACGGTTCAACCGGAGATCTGGGAAGCCAGAAGGCTGCACCAGGCTCCAGTCTTATCTGGCAATGTTTCTACAGCTGGATGCCCTTCCTAACGCCAACCACTCCGTGTGTGTAGTGGATGCTTTTTACATGCCACCTGCACTGGTGCCAGGCAAGGCTGGCATCGGCCACAGTTGGATTGGTGCAGTCGAGGCAGCACTGGCTTCGGCCACGATTCGGATGGTGCTTTTTACGTGCCACTGACACGGAAGCCAGTTGAGGCGGCGCTGGCATCTGCCCAATCTGTGAAAAACTCACACCTGAAAGGCTTCTTTTTCATTTCTATAAATGTTTATAAATTCAGAACATTAAGTGCAAGAGAGAAAAAAATTACTGGCCTATCAAATTTATTAATTTGCTACAGTCATATTTGGTTTATTATAATGGGAATGAAATTGGAATAAAATGAAATAGCTTTTTTGTTATTGTTGTTGTTGTTGTTGTTGTTGCTATGCCCCAGGTCAGACTTGATTCAGTTAACCAATGATAAAACATTTCATCCGTGACCGCTTCATCATTTTGTATATCTAGGATTACATGATCCATTGCTTCTTTCTGTTGTTTTTTTAAAGACAGCAAGGTGGCGAGCTGGCAGAAACATTAGCACGCTGGGCGAAATGCAGTGTAACCGTATTTTGTCTGCCGTTACATTCTGAGTTCAAATTCTGCCGAGGTCGACTTTGCCTTTCATCCTTTCGGGGTCGATAAATTAAGTACCAGTTATGCACTGGGTTCGATGTAATTGACTTAATCCATTTGTCTGTCCTTGTTTGTCTCCTCTGTGTTTAGCCCCTTGTGGGTAGTAAAGAAATGGGTATGGCGTAATTTAAGGGAGATGGGATTGTTACTTCAAATGCGGTTGGCAGCATGTCTGTCTTGTAGCCTAGATGAGATGTTTACAAGTGAGAGGTAACATCTAGCTGTGTGTCGAGGAAACTTTACCCTCTCTTCTCTGTTAGCCACCGATATAGAAACCAGGTAACATCACATTGCACTAAGCAGGGACAGATGGATGAAAGGATCGTTGGATGAGAGGATGGCCAGATTGGTGGTAAGATTAATGGATTGATTGATAGATGGATTGGAGAAATAAATGGATGGACAGAGAGATGATCGGGTAGATGGAAAATGGCTGGACTAGTAAGTAGATGGGTATAGAGCATAGATGGAAAAAGATATGGATGATTGGATAAATGGTTGGATGGGTGGATGGCAAGATGGATGGTTGGATAGGTTAAATGGATCAATGGATCAAAAAGTAGATACGTGGATGGAGGTATGAAGAGAGTAGATTGATGGATTAATGTAGAGCTAGGTGAATGGAAAGATTGATAGATCGATGGTAGATAGATGACTGACTGGCTGGATGGCTCTTACTTCATCAATAGACACAGGAAATGCACAGGCATATATTATATAACAGTGGTTAGTTGGTTAAGAAGAGAGTGAATAATGCAATGTAATGTTTATATGGAGGAGACGAGAGTGAAAGAGAGAGACAGAGAGAGAGAGAGAAAAGGGAAGTAAATAGAGGAAGTTTGTGTAAGTGGAGAGATTGTAGAGCAGAGAAGGATGGTTGAATGACAAGCACTTTAATTGTAGTTGGTGCACAACCAAGACTACGAAACAAATAAGTAAAAACAACAAAAAGATCAAGCACACACAAAAAAAAAACTATATGATAAATAAATGAATAAATAAATGTATAAACAGAGGAAATGGTAGGGCTGCTAACTTCCCTTATATATTATCAGTAAACATGAACAAAAACAAGAATAATATTTTGCCAAAGAATCAAATGGGCTGACAAAATAACTGGGCAATTTCAGGGAAAATGAGAAAAACAAGATAAAGAGAGAAAAAAAAAGGAAAAAACACAAAATGGTTATGACAAACAGACAAACCAATTATGCAAAAAAAAGTGAATATTTTTTCTGTATTCATTTATTTATTTATTTATTTACAGTATCAGATAGTACAAAGTGTTCGATGTAAAAGTAAATGTCGGAACCCAATCCCAGCGATAAATTGACAACAGCTCTGTATCACCGGAATATCACCAGTATGATATTTGATACTGAAGGATATTGATAGATGGATATCATATATAGGACTTTTTATGCCATCCATATATGAATTTACAAACAGGTTTGATAGAAAGATATGAGTTTAATTTTTACTTCTTATATGTAATAGTTCAATGACAAATAAACATAGATTATTGATGGATGGATTGATAGATGGATAAGTAGATAGGTAGTTGGATGGATTAGGTGAACTGGACTGAAATAGACAGACTGGCTGATACATTAGTAGATAGGTAGAGAGCTAGATGGGTGGGTAGGTAGAGAGCTAGATCAATAGACAGACTGACAGGTAAATAGGTAGACAGATGCATATGTAGAAAGACTGACATACAGAAGGTAGGGTAGATAGGTATATCAGAGAGACAGGTAGAAAGATGGATAGGTAAAGGGTTTTATATTCACATACTGATTCTGAAGGAGCTTCTGAGACCAGTGAGCTGGATACCTTAATGAGATATGAATAGAGAGGAAATTCCAGAGGATAAGATGGTCTAAAGAAGAAAGCTAGGAATAGTGGTTAATGCTGAGCCTGAGGAATTGGATACAACAACAGTGAAGCGAGTGTCTTGGGAATGTCTGATTAAAAGGTAAAAGATATGAAACCAGTCAACTCTGAGGAACAGAGGCCATTATATGAAACCAAGCACACTCACAAAACAGAGGCCATTTGGTCTCTGAGGAAGAGAGACCAAAGCAAAGAAGACTTTAGGTTAGTGATAATAAAAGGCAAAGGGAGGGGATAACATACCTATTTCTTTACTACTCACAAGGGGTTACACACAGAGGGGACAAACAAGGACAGAGAGACGGATCAAGTTGATTATATTGACCCCAGTGCGAAACTGGTACTTATTTTATCGACCCTGAAAGGATGAAAGGCAAAGTCGACCTCAGCGGAATTTGAATTCAGAACGTAATGGTAGGCGAAATACTGCTAAGCATTTTGCCCGGCGTACTAACATTTCTGCCAGCTCGCCACCTTTTAATAATATACCAGTATATTATCCAGGGGATGATATACCAGTTGGCTAGAGGCTGAAGCAGTGGTAAATGGTGGGTTTGAGGAGTTAAATCTGGTTGGTTTGAATATAAAAGAAGTAGAAAATTTGTGCCAGGTATGGTCAGTTTAAATGCTAAGAGGTGCATTATCTTGTAGTTTCCTAGTATCATTAAGCTTAAGCAAAATCTTAAAATGTATATATATAAGATCAAGCTGCACTCAATAAAATTAATCACAACATGTCAAAATTTACAAGTTGTTCCTCAAGTAGTCAAGGGCATAGCATAAAGCTAGTTCTTAATTTCCAAGCTTCCAGTTTATGAGTTTAGATCTTTATGAGAATTTTGTATGGTAACAAGAAATGTTTCTACGACATGACACAGCGGACAGGTGTTTTCTACAGCTGCCTTTAGCTGACCAATGCTGCACACAAGTATGTGCATGTCATTCCACTTGTCTTGGCACTGTGTGCCTGGTGTGTAAAAGCAAAATCATTGTCCATGCAAAGGGGTGCTGGAAAGTTCCTGGATTTGAGTATGAAAGAAAATACAGGAGAATGAGTTTAATTGTGATTTTATTCAATATATTCCCCTTCTAAGATTCACACACTTATTGCAGTAGTCCTTCAGTTTTTGTAACCACAAATAACTTCTTTCATTACCACCTCTGCCATACCTGGGCTGCTTCCAGGAGCTTCAACTCTCCACTCAGGGATACACCACAAAGGGAAGACAAGTTAATATATTCACAACATTCATAGCAGTGCAGGGGATGTCAGAAATTGGTTAAGTATAAAAGGGTTAAGAGCCCCCTTTGGTCACGAATGACCATGGGATTGCATCTAGACAGTTCCCCTCCGAGGGACAAGTCTGGGTAAGATTGTTTTTTGTAACACTTTCGCAATACCCTTAAAACTAGGAATTTTACAGCACCCACTCCTACAAATGGCATGTTATTTAAAATCTTTCACGAAAATATGTTTAGCCATTGAGCTGCTTGTTTTTGCAAGAACCATGGAACATATTACCTATTCCTTTACTACCCACAAGGGGTTACACACAGAGGAGACAAACAAGGACAGACAAATGGATTAAGTCGATTATATCGACCCCGGTGCGTAACTGGTACTTAATTTATCAACCCCGAAAGGATGAAAGGCAAAGTCGACCTCGGAGGAATTTGAACTCAGAACGTAGCGGCAGACGAAATACGGCTGCACATTTCGCCCGGCGTGCTAACGTTTCTGCCAGCTCGCCATCTAAGCATGGAAAATATTACCTTACTTGGAAATAGGTGAGGGTCCATAACAAGATGAGCATGCTGTAGAAAATCTGCCTATGTATGTTTCATATGACTTGTGCCAAGATGGAAAGGTGGCTGTTAAAAGTAATGATGATGATGATGATGTTATGAATTCATTGATGCAACCCTTAACCCTTTTCTGAAATTGCTTTCTTCATGTCTTTAAGCTGCATTCTTTACCCTCATTGCTTATGCCCTCCTTCTTTCCACTTGGAGAAAAAAGTGTTGTTTGGCCAACCAATGGTTTGGTATTCACACGCTCAAGTCCAGCCCAATGAAGCTCATGTCACATAATTGGGATTTCAATGCGGGAGATTCACACACACACACACACGTATGTATGTATAAATGTGTGTGTGTATGCACTTGCACGCTAGGTCAATATCTCCTAGAGTGAACCCATGATTGCACAACATGCAAATGGAATATCCATATTTACACATATTTGACTTGCATATCATGCAATCATGGCTTGTATATATATATATATATATATATATATATATACATATATAATATATATATGTATATATATATGTGTGTTGTGTGTGTGTGTGTGTATACACACACAAACAACACATATATATCTGCATTTATCTTTATCTTTTCTTTATCTTAGTATTTATCACTCTTTTTCTCTCTCAGTGTGTGTGTATACATACATATACATACATATATATATATATATATATATATATATATATATATATATGTGTGTGTGTGTTAAAGAAAGAAGGAGAGAGAGAGGGAGGAAGAGGATGTGGACATACACATAGGTGTCTCTTTCCATACTTGGATGTGTATGTGTGTATATACCCGCATATATATATATGTATAGTCACCAGCATATTTACAAATACATATTCTCACACATATAATTGCATGCATGTATGCATTTGCCTGCTCACACGCAGTTGCGGATATCTGCATATGATATCATACTATATATCACATATAATTCCATGTCGCATTAGTTAGATTTATATTGAATTTATCATTCTCTCTGGCAACCTATTTTTTGAGGTATATATATATATATATATATATATATTATGTATGCAGAGTGAGAACATAATGTTACATCTGAAATTTTTCGATGTATCATTATGTATATGTGTGTGTGTATACATATATATATATATGTATATGTATTGTGTGTCTGTGTATAGATACACATGCATAGAAAAAGAGGAAGCAAGTGTTATGTTATTTTGAAGATTTTTTTGTGTGCATGTGTGTGTGTGTGTGAATGTTTATAAGCATGTGTCCAATTGAATCCTTGCAGATATGGTGAACTAAAAAAGTGCATATGCACTTTTAGATATAGCATGAGAATGCATGAAGATATATGCACATGTGTGTATATACATACATGCACACATACACACAGGAACACGTGCATACACACATGCACACACACACATACACATAAATTTTATAGGTTTACTGTGTTAGGAAAGAAACCCCACTTTTGCTAATTGATATATTCTCAGAAACAGAATATCTGTCTGTGTATTTGCTTATCTACCTGTCTATGTATAGACACATGCACACACACACTATATATATATATATATATACATATACTCTTTTACTCTTTTACTTGTTTCAGTCATTTGACTGCGGCCATGCTGGAGCACCGCCTTTAATCGAGCAACTCGACCCCGGGACTTATTCTTTTGTAAGTCCACTACTTATTCTATCGGTCTCTTTTGCCGAACTGCTAAGTGACGGGGACATGAACACACTAGCTTCGGTTGTCAAGCAATGCTAGGGGGACAAACACATATATACGACGGGCTTCTTTCAGTTTCCGTCTACCAAATCCACTCACAAGGCTTTGGTCGGCCCGAGGCTATAGTAGAAGACACTTGCCCAAGGTGCCACGCAGTGGGACTGAACCCGGAACCATGTGGTTGGTAAATAAGCTACTTACCACACAGCCACTCCCGCACCTATATATATATATATATATATATACACACATGCATATCCATATGCATATACACACATCACACACACACACACACACATGCATATTCATATGCATAAATATACATAACTCTCTTTGCTATTATGTGAAACTGGCGTTTGTCGAAATTTGGCCAAATGCGTATTTTTTCAATAGTTATTTTTGCTTGCAAAAGCCAGTTCTTTTGGTCAAACTATCGTATCTCCAGCTGCTTCAGATGCCAAGATATGAATTTTTTCAAAGTATAGTACAACAGTTTTGCTATGGAATGGTGAAACTATTTTTTTGTTTTCTGAAAAACTAACATTTTGGACTTACAACACTTTTGCATAATAGCAACAATATATATATATATATATATATATATATTATATATATATATATATATATACATATATATATATATATATAAACAGGGTGCAATGGGTAAATTGTCGCCTTTTTATATTTTACATTTTGTGCATGTGAATAGTTTGTTTTTGATTTTGTCAACTACACAGTATAGTAGGGTCTGTTGGGCACTGTCTGTTAGAGAAACAGCACTATGATGCAATTCACTCTACAAGATATTTGAAAACAACATGCTGCACTGCTTGTCATTTGCAATGGAAGCTGCAATATGAACACTTCAGAGTGTTTGGGTATCAGTCTGAGGATAGTGCAATCCGATGACATGTACCAAAAATGATAAAATAAAACATCCAGTCAACATCATGGTATTTGGAGTGATTAGTAGTGATGGCGAGGTTATACCTCCATTTATTTTCCCATATAGCCTCAGACTCAACACAGAGGCCTACATCAAGTGCCTGGAGGAGGTAGTGCTGATCTTGGTCAAGAGGGTGGCTGCTGGAAGACCCTATTTCTGGCAACAGGACTCTGTACCATACCACACAAGCAGGAGAACCCAGTCATGACTGTCAGCAATTTCTGCAACCACACCACCCCTAAGATCTGGCCACTGAACTCCCCAGACTGCAACCCCCTTGATTATTATGTGTAGGGCACAGTTGAGCGAGAGACCAACAAAACTCCTTGTAACACCAAAAATTAACTGAAGGCAAGGATTATGACAGCATTCACCAACTTAAACAAGGAGACCATCCAGATGAGTTGCAGGAGATTCCGAAGTCATATGGAGGCTGTAGTTGAAGCCAGTGGCGATTTTATTGAATAACTTTACTCTTCAGTATTTCAAGATATTTTTATGTAATTTTGGTAGATATATCTGTTAAAACGAGGTATCAGTGTTTTCATATTTGCGTAATTTAGTTTATTCATTGCACTCTGTATATATTGGGTCATCTCATAAATAATGTGGTTTTTTTATACTTCTATTTTTTATACTTCTTTTATTTTTCAAAATTAAAATATCAGTTCTTTTTTAATATAAAATATATTCTCCTTCATTTTCTGCAATGCTCTTCCATCTATCTGGTAAATTTGCAAGGCCCCTCTTTCAAAATTCACCTGTCCGTAATGAAAAATGCTCCACCTGTACTGTTTTAATCTTGTCTCCAGAATTCATATTTTTCCCACCCAAGTGATTTTGAAGATTGCAGAATAAATTATAATCATATGGGGCAATGTCCAGTGAATATGGTGGGTGGGGCATCATTTCCCATTCAAACTGCTCCAGCCTTCGAAATATCATCCTTGCTGTATGTAATTGGGAATTATCCTGATGGAAGAACACCTTTCTTCTTGAAACCAAAGATGGTCATTTTTGTTCTAGCAATGACTTATCGTTTGGTTTGGGTTTATAAGTTCAAAGTGAACTAAACCTTTCATATCCCATCAAACAGATAACAACACTTTATGTGGGTGAAGACCTTCTTTAGCCTGGAGTGCCAGTGTTTCTCCTTTCCCTGCCCACTGTCTTCAGCACTCGACATTTTTATAGAGAGCCCATTTCTCATCACCAATCACTATTCAGTCCAAAGAAGATTCATTTAGAAGGGCATTCAGTGACAAAATCCATGCCAAAGAAAATTATGGAACTTGGTGCATTTCTTTGACCTGTTGGCTTCTGTCAAACTGTCCAACTTATGCCACCTTGGAAAATAGATGTTAAATGGTGATGATGTGTGTGTGTGTGTGTGTGTGTGAGATGGCTTTCATATAGTTTCCATCTTCCAAATTCAGTCACAATGTATTAATGTATTGGTTGATTTTAGGGCCCAGGAGAAGACTAAGGTTACCACGCCGAGGGATAGAAATGGAAAATTAGTAACAATTTGAGCTCCATAACCAAACAACTATACCTGTACCCATATATATATATATATATAAATATATATATGTGTTGCTTTGGCATAGCAAGACTAATAACCTGGTGTAGAACTCAATATACATATGGCCCAGAACACGATGTTAGATGAGTATAGAGTAGTAACAGAAAACAAAAGGATGATACCAGAAAAATCTAAATATTACGTAATGAACTTCATTGGTTTATAGCTGTTTCTGCTATAAAATGTAGTGGACTTTCAGTTGAGTACCAGGGTAACATGCTATAGCTTCATCAGAGCATTGAATATGAAGTGCACTTTATTTGGGAAAGTTACACTTTCAGAACATACAGGCATTATGAGTGAGAAAGTTTATGTTGATGGGTATGGAAAATTCTGTCCCAAGGTAGAAAAAATTATGCAAATATATGCATGTGCTTAGGGTAGAATTAAAAGGAAGAAAGGAATATATATATGTGTATATATATATAGGTGCTGGAGTGGTTGTGTGGTGCTTACCAACCACATGGTTCCGGGTTCAGCCCCACTGCGTGGCACCTTGGGCAAATGTCTTCTACTATAGCCTCGGGCCGACCAAAGCCTTATGAGTGGATTTGGTAGACGGAAACTGAAAGAAGCCCGTCGTATATATGTATATGTATATATTTGTGTGTGTTTGTGTTTGTCCCCAACATTGCTTGACAACCGAACTTAGCAGTTCGGCAAAAGAGACCAATAGAATAAGTACTAAGCTTACAAAGAATAAGTCCTGGGGTCAATTTGCTCAACTAAAGATGGTGCTCCAGCATGGCCACAGTCAAATGACTGAAACAAGTAAAAGAGAGTAATACATATATATATTAATGTTTCTTTCTACATTAATCTGATAGTTTCCACTATGCTTTGTAGAGTACAAATTTTTCATCCTTAAACCAGAATATTGTTGACAGTGACTTCGCTGTTTCAATCAGCCAAGCCATTGTCAGACTTTATATTTGTTGTACCATACAATGTGTAGTTATGGTGATTGACACAATCCTATCTGTAGATGTTGGGATGATTTTCTGCGTGAAACTCTTCCTAACTACCCTTTGCTGATCTTCATCATCAGCTTCCTTCTCTCTTAGGATAATCATTCCTATCATTCTAATTCCCATGGCATACCATTACCTCTGCCATCACAGACCTGACTACCTCCATCACCATCATTATCATCATCAGCATCGTCAATTCCATGTTGGTGGTCGTCGTGCCGCTGCTGGTGATGATGATGATGATAGTTGTGGTGTTGGTGGTGGTGGTGGTGATTATCATGATTAAAATAAATGGTTAAGCATCCATTTATATTTTCTTTGTGCTGTCATGCATCGACTAAAATGGTAAATATCTGTCAGAATTATTTGATAGAGATAAATTAAAATAGATATTTTGAATCTAAAATTATTTCTAATGTCATATTTCTATCTAGTTCTTGGATTAAAAGGAAATATCTCTTTAATCGGTTTCCTAGTTTCATTTTTGTCATTGAGAGAGAGAGAACAATATTTTTACAGTTAGCTGCTCTTTCTGTCTTTCTAGATATCAAATTTCTAGTTACATAAATGAAGATTTATAAAAGCACACAATGGCTGAGAAGTTAAGGTGTTGGCCTACTGAGCATGCTACCGTTAAAGTTTAAAGCTTACTACATCAGTTTCACCATCTCTCTTTTCCAACTAGGGTAGTCATGTATCTACTCTACAGCAAAACAGATGTTCCTGTCCCTCTGTCATGATTTGATCTTTCATCGCCTGGCATAAAGCTGCCTTTCTCTGTGGTCCTTTGGTAGCAGGTCATGTAAGTTACTTGGTGACCTCACTGGTGCCTGTACAGCATGAAATGCATGTAGTTCATTTTGTAAATTATTTGACATTAGGAAGGGCATTCAACCATTCACTCTCCAGCTATCTATTTAAAGCTGTATAAGGGTTTAAACAGATAGCTGCAAACTCTAAGTGTGGGTGTACAATACATCCACACTTAGAATTTACATCGTCAATCTGGAACCCCTATTTTGCACAGTATATCTATCTCCTGGAAACTGTTCAGCAATGTGCAACCAGCGGAATACCTGCTCTCAGGCATCTACCACAGTCTGAATGTCTTGCTTCTCTAGGCATGGACACATTAAAGATCCGACATTTTGCAATTGACTTGGTAGAGACCTACAAGACTATCCACCATCTTTCCAACAATAACCTTTGGCACCTTTCTTTTGAATTCCATATGTCAAACACTCATAGACATGTTTACAAAATCAAAAAACAACACAGCACCCATGACTTTTTAAAACATTTTTCATGCTCAGAATTGACGAAGCATGGAACAAATTACCCATGTCATTTATCTGCTTTCAGGACACTACATCCTTCAAAACTTCCATGCTTCTTGAAATTTTGCCAACCTGATGTTTCCCTATCTTCCATTTTTCTCCTGTGCATTATTCTATGAACTGTTCATGCACTTTGGGCCACTTCAACTGAGCACTGTATACAATAAATACATTAAATAAAAAAAACACCCATCTGTAAAATCATGATTACTTAGAGCTGACAAAGGACGACCTGTTCCGTTGTTTGTGTCCTAGAAATACCAGCCAAATCTCCTTGAAACTAGGAGAAAATTATAGCTGTGTGATAAGGAAGTATACTTTGTATCTATGTGAGTTTCAGTTTCAATCCCACTGCATGGCACTCTGGGAAGATGTCTTCTGACATGACCCTGGACTGAACACTATCTTGAAAAACCTGTTGTATGTGCATGCATGTGTGCGTATATGTGCGTGCATGTGTGTGTGTGTGTATGTACATAAGGGAGTGCTGAAAAGTTCCTAGCTTTTAAGGGTGTCATGAAAGGCCTAGTTGGAAGCCCAACTTTCTGAGTTCTTTTACTGAGTTTAGAAAAATTGAAGGACCACTGCAATAAGTGTGTGAATACAAGAGGGGAATGAATAAATTCATAATTAATTGATTCTCCTGTATTTTCTTTTACCCAAAGCTAGGAACTTTTCAGCCCCCCCCCCTTGTAAATATATATTCAGTGGTTAGATACATATGCCACAGGGTACACCATATTTAGTCCTAGCAAAATATTTTTCATCAAAATTATTCATCATCTTTGTTTTAAATTCCACTTTTTTCATGATTGTATGGATCAAACACAAACCTGTGGTCAATACACACCTATGGCCAATGCTCACCTGTAGCCAAGCAAGGTAATGTTTTCTCCATTAGCCAGCCATCATTGCTTCACTCATAATGGTATTTGTTCCTGCACTAACACTCCCATATCCCTGTAGCTATCGTTAATGCTGCAGACAGGTGAACCTACAGCCTGTGGTGCTATTGTTTACCAGATATATAAAATAAATAAATAATCTGCTCTTTACTAACCCAAAAATAGAACAAACATTATTGCACTAACAAATATACCACCCTGCATTCAATTTCCTCGCCTGGTTTTACATCTAGGCTAGTATGAAAATTGATGTGAAATAGCCTATATATATATATATATATATATATATATATATATATATATTTCTATGTATGTATGTGTGTATATATATATTTATATACACATATTTAGATATAAATATATATATTTCTATGTATGTGTGTTTATATATATATATACACACACAAATAACTAGATATAAATATATATATATTTCTATATATGTGTGTGTGTGTGTGTATATATATATATATATATATATACATACACAAATATTTAGATATAAATATATATATATATATTTCTATGTATGTGTGTATATATATATATACATACATACAAATATTTAGATATAAATATATATATTTCTATGTATATATATATATATATATATATATATATATGGGCAAAATGGAGAGATTTTCTTTTATAGCTTCTGATATTGGTCAATGTTTGACCTGAATTTTTCTCTCTCTCAACAAACTTCCTACTGTCTTTGATGTGGGTTACTAATAAATGTTTTAATAGAGCTGTTGTGCTGTGGATGGACAATTTCAGTGAGTATTGGGCAGTTAGCCAAGATTTCTGTTGTTTATATCATGTCATTGGTGTGTGTCCACTTTTGTGAAGACACTTTACTTTAGACGGCTCAGCCATCATAACTACAGGGCAAAACTTGTGAGTGAATTTGGTTGACAGATACTGAAAGAAGCCTGTCCTGTGTACATACTTATGTACTTAGATACATACATACATAATGTACATATGTGAATACATACATACACACATACATACATATATGCATAAATACATACATATAGTTCAATATGTATTCGTGAAGTAAAATCATGTAGCAACACCAAATGGTGGTGCCCCAGCATGGCCACAGCTCATGAGCTGAAACTAGATGAAATTAAAAAAATATGAAATAAAAGTTTTCATCTGATGATTGTTAATTTGCTTTTCCACATTTGGAAGGTTCTTCAACATGAAACCATCCACTAACATGAATTGGCAGTTATATTACTAAAGTTAGTGAGGCGGGAAGCTGGTAGAAATGTTAGCACACTGGGCAAAATGCTTAGTGGTATTTCGTATGACTTTACATTCTGAGTTCAAATTCCGCAGAGGTCGACTTTGCCTTTCATCCTTTCAGGGTTGATAAATTAAGTACCAGTTGCATACTGCAGTTGATCTAATCGATTGGCCCCGTTCCCACCAAATTCTGGGCCTAGAGTAGAAAAGAATGCCAAAGTTATAATATTGTATTGGTAATCTCTCTCTCTTTATATATATATATATATATACACACACACGCGTGTGTGTGTGTGTATGTATATATATGTTTATGTATGTGAGATAAAAAGGAATTATATAGTCTAAACTATGTTTCATCATTATCATCCTCATCATCATCGTTTAATATCCGTTTTCTATGCTAGCATGGGCTGGACAGTTCGACCGGGCTCTGGGAAGCCAGGAAGCTGCACCAGGCTCCAGTCTGATCTGGCAGTGTTTCTACAGCTTGATGCCCTTCCTAACGCCAACCACTCTGTAAGTGTAGTGGGTGCTTTTTACGTGTGACTGGTACAGGGGCCAGAGGAGGCTCAACGGTGCCCCAGCATGGCTGCAACTCTGAGCTAAAACTACAAAAAAAGTATATATATAGCTTAAAGCTATATACATATATCTTGTTCTTGTGTTTGTGATGATTGTGATTGTTGTAACTCCCTCCTTCCTTGCACATACATACTCTATTTCCCCTCTTGACCCTCTAGCATTCAAACTTGCCAGATCTGGTCACTCACACCTACTCTACCAAGTCACTCTAAAAAAATAAATGTTCACATCATCAAAATCTCAAAGCTACAAGATAATGTTTAATTTATTCAAAACAAAATGAGTAAATAAGTATTATATTTGATAGAAAACTCTGAACGCTAAAGGGTTAATCTCTCTCTTTCCCTTTTTTTTTTTTACACTTTTTTTACTTTATCTGCATATTTTATCCCTGTTCCTCTTCGCGATGCAACAATGATATGAAAGACATTCATGCTTCAAAACATGTACCCTCCTACATACTGTTGCAGTTGTCAGTGCAGTCACATTTATGGTTGACAGGGTAGATATTTCATCAGAACCCTGTAGGGGTATGATGGGATATATTAAATCAAATGATAAGGAATTTCGAATATGGGGCAGTGACAGTGATGATGATGATGATGATGATGATGATGATTTGATGATGGTAGTGGGGAGACAGGACTGTTTTTTGGCAGCACATTGTCTTGGTAATAACGATATTAATCATTATAATGTTCATTCCAATAATGATTATGTAATGATAGCTGTGTTGATATCGGTGATGACGATGATGATGATGTTGATGAGCTCTTTAGTGATGATTATGATTGAGTTGGGAGTGTTGGGGGTGTTGATGATGACTTCAACGATGATGCTGGTGAAGATAATGATGGCAATGACGACAAAGTGATTATGATAGATGTGGTGGTGGTGGTGGTGGTGGTGGTAGTGGCATTCATCACATCTATGATATCATTTTGGGGGATGATGCTGGTAATGATGATGATGACGATAATGATTTTGATAAGGATGATGATATTGGCAATACAGTGACTTGGTAATGATGACGACGATGGTGGTGATGATCATCATAAAGATGAGTTCTTCACTACTGATTACGATGATAGTGGTGCATTGAAGATAGTATTGGAGATGCTGATGATGATGATGATGATCATGCCAATGATGATTATGATAAGAACTGGTGCTTTATGGTGTAAGTGGTTTATGGTGATAGTGATGATGATGATATCAACCAAACAACACTGACATTTATGTAGTCAGACTGACCTCTGTCCAGTGACAAATGACCTCAATGTTCATTCGACTATAATTAGTCTTCAGATTACAAAAGCTTTTGTTTAATTTTTCTATATTTGCAGACTTCTTTGCTAAGAATAAATTATGTCAAAAGTAGCTCTGGTGGGTGAGTAGTTTCTTATGCAACATTTAGATATTGAAACATAGCAAACCTGCTGCAGAAGCTCTCAGATATCAAAGGATATTCTTTATATAGATCTGATTTATATATACACTGTGGACTTCCAAACCATGTTGTTTGGGTTTCAGTCCCACTACATGGCACCTTGGGTTAATATCTTCTATAACTCCAGGCTGACCAAAGCCTTGTGAGTGAGTTTAGTATATGGAAACTGGAAGAAGACCGTCATGTACACATGAACATATATATATAATCATGTATGTGTACATTTGTACATGTGGTTGTGTGTACTCTTGTCTTGACATAAACATGATTGCTGTAAATAGACCTTACCATTATGTAAGTCTAAGAAGGGGAAAATATTATTATGTTGCCGGGAAACAAGTAAGCGTTTGTGCCAGTCTCAAGCAGGGTTCCAAATGGCTAATCGAAGCAGCTGTTGTTCACATCTCAGTTTTGTCAATCAAAATAACCCAAGGTACCAGAACATCCAGACATTATTTGCATAGAGCAGTGAGAGGTAAGACATAATTTGATTTTTGCAACCCTCAAGATTCCGCTTGTGCATTCACAGCAAACAAGGAACAGATCATGTAGGTGCATTTTTACCCACTCTGTTGTTTACACACAGCCAGTTATACATTACTATGAGTAGAGCCACGGACTCCACTAATTTGAAGATTAGTGTCGACCAAATGGAAAATATCATCTACAAAGAAGTTTTGTAATCATATTAATATTATCGAAAGGAATATGATTCATAATTTAAATAAGGAAATTTGTGAACTTTGAATGTATAAGAGTATAAACAAGCGTAAAACAGTGTAAACAACTAAAATAAAAGTATATCTAAATACTATATTTTCTTAATACTTTTTATGTAGTGGTCGAAGGAAGTTCTGGCTTTTGTTAGCAGTGGTCCCCATAACCATTCATGATGCAGAGGTTGGGAGCTTATTTCAGCTCGGGAGTGAATCGTCATCACATGTCACTTAGTCACAAACACATCATACAGCTGCAATAGAATGCTGCATCACCAACGATAATGTGATTTTTCTAAGACATCACCCAGTAATCTATCAAAGTCCATTTACATATTTCTCAATACATACTGCTGCTATGACATACCTCCCTCATTTCATGCTTCCTATGTAGTCGGGTAGTTTGCTAATAACGTGAATGTTACAGGCTTAAATGATGCACATGCTGATGTTGTAACCTTTCATGTTATCCATTTATCTGCCTCTTACTCCACTCATTTCACTTATTTCCATTTTACCTATTGGTATTCGAACATTTCCCCCAGCCCTTCTGTCTAGACTTGATTCTCTATTATATTAACCCCAGAAGGATGAAAGTCTCTCATGACCTTGGCAGCAAACATTCAGACAATTTCTGAGGTTTCTATTTATTTCTTCCTTGGTTTCAAGCCCCAACGAAGTATTCAAACATTTCCCCCAGCCCATCTGTCTAGACTTGATTCTCTATTATATTAACCCCAGAAGGATGAAAGTCTCTCATGACCTCGACCGTAAACATTCAGACAATTTCTGACGATTCTTTTTATTTCTTCCATGGTTTCAAGCCCCAACGAAGTGTCTTGCAGGATGCTCTGCTACTTGAAGCAAGGCTTTTTAAAAAAAGAAATTTCAATAGTTAAATTCATGCAGTAGTTTTGGCAGATAGACTTGGATATTATGTGCATAAATGTATTCGTTGCAATTGTAGTTTTAACATCAAATTTAAATCAGAAGGCAGCTGCAAATAAATCTTAGTTCGGCATTAAATGTATTAACTACTTGATGTGTGGTGCATGGTCTTGTGATAGGATGTTGCATTCATGACTGTAGGACCCTGATTTTGATTTCCAGACCAAGCGATGCATTGTGTTCATAAGCAAAACTCTGCATTTCTGGTCAGTCTTGATCAGGCAACCTATTGTCAAAATCCTCTTGCAAAGACCATCTTGTATTTGCTGCACAATGTATCTTGGACTACATCATCTAATGTGTCCATCTTTTAAGACAGAAGTGCAACATTGAGAGAGAGGGGGGGCGAGGAGGGGGGCTGGTATTTCAAACCAGTCTTTGCAGGAGCTCCTGTGTTAATTCAAAATGATGGTGATGGTGGCAGTGGTTGTGATGCTTTTGATGAAGATGTTGATGATGGTGGTGGTTGTGGTGGTGGTAGTGCTCGTTGTAATGGTGGTGGTGGTTGTGATGGTGATGGTAAGTGACAATGATGGGGGACATGGTCATGATGATGGTGATGAGAAATAATGATGACGATGACAATGTCAATACAAATTCATCCTCAAACAATGCAGATGAACATGCATTGAAGGAATCAGAAAACTTCTTCCTTGAGCAATTAGCAGACAGACAAAGCAGGAGAGAAAGGTTTGAAAAGAAAGAGTAGCGCTTGACCAACAAAGTCGGAAACTTTTGCAGGAAATCATAACAGTATATACGAACAAAACTAGAACAAAATGATGATGATGATGATGCTGACAGTGATATCTGTACCTAATGCACTTTAATACATTTGGCTTAAAAGCTATGGCATCTGTCCATCTGTGATCATTGTTGAGTTCATTTGGAGAAGAATGGAATATATTTCCACAGCAGAGAGTGATGCAAAATATGCCTCAGAGAATGAAGCTGATTGCTTCCAAGTCTTCTTTTGCATGCGAGGAATTTTGCCAAATATGTCTGTGGCAATACATGCAAGAGGACCGTGTGACAATGCACCACTGGTGAATGACAATTGGTTTTAAAACCAAGCATAGGAAATTGATTAATCATCATCATCATCATCATCATTATCAAGGCATTGAGCTAACAGAATCGTTAGAGCATCATCAAAAAAGAACAAAAAATGCCCAGCAGTAATTCTTCCTACTCATTACATCACTCTCAGTTCAAATTCCACTAAGGTCAACATCATCCTTTAAGGTTCGATAAAATAAAAGTATCAGTCAAGTACTGGGGTCAATGATATCAGCTTTCCTTCCTTTTGAAAGTTGTGGCCTTATGCCTAAATCAGAAACCATCATTGTTATTATTATTATTATTATTATTATTATTAAGAAGGTGGCAAGCTGACAGAATCATTAGCATGTCTTTACATTCTGAGTTCAAGTTCCACTGAAGTCTACTTTGTCTTTTATCATTTTGGGGCTGATAAAATAAGTACTTGTTGAGCATTGTGGTCAATATAATAGACTTACTCCAAAAAACTTGCTGGCCTTGTACCAATATTTGAAACCATTGTAATTATTATTGTTATTAAAGGCAGCATGATGGGCAAAATGCTTAGTAGTATTTTATCCTTTTTTATGTTCTAAATTCAAATTCCACCAGGGTTCACTTTGCCTCTCATCCTTTCAGGGTCAATGAAATAAGTACCAGTTAGAAAATGGGGTTGATATAACTGACTTACACACTCCCACAAAGTTGCTGGCCTTGTGCTTATAGGGAAATGGATTATTATTATAGAATATTATTTATTATTCAGTAGTCTCATTGCTGTGTACTTTCACTGTGCTACCCAAAGCATGACTAACTCTGTTGTTTGGGGAATTTACCATATTTCATTTTCGCCTTCTATTTTCTACCATCTTGACAATACTCGGAAAGAGACAAACTGGCAAAGTCATTAGCACACTGGATAGAATGCTTTGTGAAATGCGTTGTGCATTGTGACCAGCGATGTGTAGCAACATCTGATAGACTGGTCAGTCACGGTGATCACAGTGATATATATATATATATATATATATATATAATTATGTGTATGTGTGTGTGTGTTGACAACTGATATTGGTGTGTTTATGTCCCTGTAACTTAGCAGTTCAGCAGAAGAAACCAATAGAATAAGTATTAGGCTTACAAAGAATAAGTACTGGTGTCGATTTTTTTGACTAAAACACTTTAAAGCATGCTCTAGCATGGCCACAATCAAGTGGCTGAAACAGATAAAAAAAAAGGAAAGAATACATACATATATACATACATGAATATATATATATATATTATATATATATATAATATATATATATATATGGTGGTGCCCCAGCATGGCCACAGCTCGTGAGCTGAAACTAGATGAAATGAAAAAATGAAATGAATATATATATATATATATATATATATATATATATATACTTTCATTCTTTGCTGTTTCAGCCATTTGACTGTGTATATATATATATGCATACACACATACATGTATGCATGTGTATACATGCTCCTACACTCATGTATTACAGGTGCAGTATAATGCTGAATGGTTTAGAAATTTGATTTGTTACCATGTCCCAATTTTGACCCCATTGCATGATATTTGGGGCATATACTAGTGTTTATAGCCCTGAGATGACATACCTGGTGAGTGGAAGGTGAACAAAAATTCTGTAGAACCTCTGCAGATGGATTCTACCTCTTTTCCAAGGGTACACAGCTTGCATCACTCTATGTCATCTTGAATCTACCTGAGAATTACATTAAAAGTACAGATGCCCAAGGAATACTCAGCCACTTATATACTAATTCAATAAGCTTGTAATTCAGTAAACAGAATAACTGAATCCTCATCTTATCACCAAAAACTGGCAAATTCTATCCATTTATCTACCCATATGCACACACACACATAATACATATACACACACACACATAATACATACATATACACACACATATATTATATGAAATATTCAGTTTGAAGATTCAAATTCATGAGAAACAAAAAGTAAAAAAAAAACTACATTTTCATGAAAGGAAATTGAATGAGTTTTGGGAATAATTAAATTGTGAAAACATTGGTAAGAGAAAAGAGGAAAAAAAAAACAGAAAACAAAATAGGATTGTAATTCAAATTTGAATCTATAATATTTCCTTTTTCATTCTTTTATTTTACCAAATTTTGAGTTCAAATTTCAGATACAGACTTTCTTTCAACCTCTGATTCACTAAGTTCAATTTACAGGAAACATCTTGTTTTTATTTTTGAAGAAATTTTGAATCAAAATACGTATGCAGCACAAGAATTTTTTCTAAACAAGATCTTTGAATTAAAATTTCCTTTTACTACTACCACCACCACCACCACCACCACCACCACTTATGCAAAATACAAAGCAACATCAATGATAGCAACACAAGTACAGGTAAACAATGAAGCATTCAACATTTAACAATAATCAAGAGATGACATTTCATCTGACAAACAAAATCATTGAGTCAGCACAGTGACTTCTTAGAATGAACACATGCTATAACATACAACAATGTTCAAGTGGAAGTATTTTGGTTAGTTTTCTTGACGTTATTGTTTAGTCCAGGTAGGTCCTGAGGAATAAGACCTCTGGGTTACTGTTATTCCAGACATAACCACCTAAATATTTTTATTTCTTTCTTTTTATATTATGTTCTCTGAAATACATTATCCAAAATGTGCTTTTTTAGGAATACTATAGAGTATCATTTCAGGGATATTTGGTGGCTATTTCTAGCATAACTACATAGAAGATCCCCTTGTATCTTAAGTTGGAATTATGTACACACAAAAAGAGGGAGGACATTCTATTCACTTCCATTTGGTGAATTTCATTTGGTACTCTGAGAAAAATCCATTTTGCCAATTTATTTTACATCTTATAGTCAAAAGTAAATAATTGATAAATTAGTCTCTGATGACAATTTCACAGACATGTATACATACATACATTTCTTTGTAACACCCTTGTTATTATAAATGTAAAATATTATAACTTGTTACTATGAGTTTCAGACTTTAAGTGTGAACATAGATCATTTGACAAGGAATGAGATGTGACATCTGTACCACATCAAAAAAAAGCTACGAATCATTGAACAACACCGGGTGGATGCTCTGAACGTGTCCTTTCGGTGCATTCAAAGTACTTTTGGGAAAGACTCATTCACTCAGCTAAGTTCACAGCTTTTGGTCAAAGGGAGATTCATGATAAATTGGCTAAAAGTGTTAAATCACTCGTGAAAGGAATCCATTGAATTCAAGTGAAAGAAATAGGAATAAGATTATAATTATGTAGTTCTGTAGTAGCAAAAGCAAAAAGAAAATGAGAATGAAATGGTATTAGAGTTTAATAGAAAGCTAAATCGGCAAGTTTTCTCTGAGGTTCAAAGGAAGTGACACATGAGGATATGCTCACATTCAAAAACTCTACCCCATCGCTCTTATTGCCTCACACTTGTTTAAACATAGTATCTGATTCAAGTCAGTTGGATCCAGTTACATAAGATAAATTTATTTACACATATGCATTTACATTCAAGCTGTACAGTGTAATGGGTATATACTGGATGCATTAAAAAAAGATACTATCCATACATTCAGTTCCTTCAGCTTTGAAATCATAATAGAGACAAACTTAATCACAGTCAATTTCTTGTGTGTCACTAGATTTAAACACAAGCTCATACAAACCATTTATAAACCTAATGAAAATCTGACTTATATAAATATAGTTTCATGCCACCTGTCTATAGTATTCAAGAGCCTGGACAGTAACATAGGTAGACAGTTGTCAAAGCTATCATCCAGTAAAGAGACCTTTGACTGGGAAAAATGTTACTATAATACTACCTTATAAGTGAGTAGGTACAAGGATAAGGCTTGTTGTACCTTGAATCTTTGACTTAAGAAAAAGAAAAAGATTAGCTTGCTTACGAACCACATGGTTCCGGGTTTAGTCCCACTGCATGGCACCTTGGGCAAGTGTCTTCTACTATAGCCTCTGGCCGACCAAAGCCTTGTGAGTGGATGTGGTAGACGAAAACTGAAAGAAGCCCGTCGTATATATATATATATATGTATGTGTGTATGTATATGTTTGTGTGTCTGTGTTTGTCTCCCCCAACATCGCTTGACAACTGATGCTAGTGTGTTTATGTCCTTGTAACTTAACAGTTCAGCAAAAGAGACTGATAGAATAAGTACTAGGCTTACAAAGAATAAGTCCTGGGGTCGATTTGCTCGACTAAAGGCGGTGCTCCAGCATGGCCACAATCAAATGACTGAAACAAGTAAAAGAGAGTAAAGAGAGCATTATATTATTTGGTTTACGTGCATCTTCCTGGCAAATGTTAAGTCAAACAGAGCAAAAGAAAACCTTCATAAGTTTTAACAATAAACACTGTTCTTCTACAAATACAGTCTAGAGCAAGTTTTGACTGAATTGCTAATATGAAAGAAATAATATTACATAACCATACTACATATACTGAGGTTAGTTGCTCATCTAAAAACATCAGTACCTGCCCACTGAATGGAATCTAGAATACAGAAGCCATCATAAATAAAGTAGAGTTTAACAGATTCAAACCTAACCATTACCCTAAAACATTATATTGATTTGATAGAAAGGAAGTTCAAGCAAAGATTTTGGCATCATGAGTCTTCTTCGAAAAACATTGATAAGAGAAATGCAGAAAAGAACTTGTGTTACATCTCGTCTTTAAAAGAAAAACTTGTTGACTATAACACCAATTGAAAAATCATTGAAAGAGTAAGGCCTTATGAAAATATCAGCAGCCAATGCACAGTGAGGACAAGGCTGATACTAAAAAATATGCTACTGCTAAGGATATATTTAAATGCTAAATCTGAAATATTCTGTAAGTGTAAGCATTTGAATAAGTTGGCACTGCTACCGGAATTAAATACCATGTTTATATAGATGTGAGGTGATGATTGGATTAATGATATGTTTGGGATATCTGATATCCTCTTGCACTGTATTCCTTTGACCTTATGAGGACTTTATCGGTTCATCTTCCTACTAAGCTCCAACACTATCTACTTCTTTTATGCTTGTTTTCGGTAACAATAGAGTTATACTGTTATATTTTTTTAGTCTAAACCTCATTCATAATTCATTCGTTATGTTTTAACAAATCCATTTTACAAGTGATTTCACTGCTTTAGCTAATTTAACAAATATGTTCTTTTGACAAGAGGCAGTGAACATAAATAGTTGCATGGATTTTTTTTTTCTTCCCTGGGTACTTTGAATACATCAGTCAAATGTGTAGTCAACTCACTTCCCCTTTACTCTGATATACCACTTTAGTAGATGTGATACAAACATTTGCATGTCATTCAATGTCTGATGATTGATGTTTGGTCTTTTGCAGTCAAGTATTTTGAAACTATAGTTGCAATGAATCGACAAGATTATTATAAATGCAACCCCCCCCCCACAAAAAAACGAACAAAAATGTATATAATTTAACTCTATAATCAGTTACATTCAGTGCTCTTAACTTTGGTATTTGTAACTTACTTGATCTATTATACATGCATAAACATGCCTGTATATATGTGTGTAGATGTGCTTGTACAACGTGTATATATGTGTATGTGTATTTCCGAGATATATATATATATATATATATATATATATATATATATAGTGATGTATTTACATAGTGATATATATATGTGTACAATTAACATCTTTCACTACAGCCTCGTGTATTTGTACATGTACAGATCAGAATGATGTATTTAAAAAAGACCTACTCATACTCATACACCTACCTACCTACATGCAAGCATGCACATTACACAACACAGCATGATGGTGCATTTTCTGTAAGTTTCAGCTTTAATTCATGGGAAAAGACCAGAGTTATTTATGATACTGCCTGCGAATGTGAGAGAAGAGAGAGTGAGAGAGAGAGGGGGGAGGCGGAGAGAAAAAGTGAGAGGAAAGGAGAGAAAGTTAGAGAGAGAGAGAAAGAGAGAGGGGGATGGGGAGAGAAACATGGAAAATAATCAATAGCGGAAGATGGAGCGATATTTTGGTGCAATCCTACTGTAAAATTTTCTTCAATGCTGTCAGTATATTCTCACGGTCAACTGCAGCAGCAGCAGCAGCGCTGTTGCCACGACGACTACCACCACCACAGCCATACAATGCTACTATCACTCCCACTACTACTAATGCCATCACCACCACCACCACCATCACCACCACCACCATTGCTGTTTTGCCGCTGTTGCCAGCACCGGCAATGCAACTACAATGTGTGTGTGTGTTTGTTTTCTTTCCTCAACCTTTCCCTCCATACTATTATTGCCACTACCATCAATACTGCTGCTGCCTCCACTGGTGGCACCACCACTACCACCACCACAACCACTACTATTACTAGTATCAAAACAACAACACTACTATAAAACTACCACCACTATCACTTAATACTGTTACTACAACCACAACTACTACAACTACTACTATCACTACTACTACCACCATCACTACTACTACTATTACTATAATTGCTACTGCTACTACTACTACTACTAATACTACTACTACCTCCACCACCATCACTACTACTACTACCACCGCCGCACCCACCACTACAGATATTTTATCATTGTCACCACCACCACCACCACTATTACTATTACTGCCACAACTGATACCACCCTCACCACTGACATTCACCACC